>NC_091313.1:34444590-34584590 GCF_038502225.1 Cherax quadricarinatus
AGTAACAGTACAGTAACAGTACAGTAACAGTACAGTACAGTAACAGTACAGTACAGTAACAGTACAGTACAGTAACAGTACAGTACAGTAACAGTACAGTACAGTAACAGTACAGTACAGTAACAGTACAGTACAGTAACAGTACAGTACAATCACAGTAACAGTACAGTACAGTAACAGTACAGTAACAGTACAGTAACAGTACAGTAACAGTACAGTACAGTAACAGTACAGTCCAGTAACAGTACAGTAACAGTACAGTAACAGTACAGTACAGTAACAGTACAGTAACAGTACAGTAACAGTACAGTACAGTAACAGTACAGTAACAGTACAGTAACAGTACAGTAACAGTACAGTAACAGTACAGTACAGTAACAGTACAGTCCAGTAACAGTACAGTAACAGTACAGTAACAGTACAGTACAGTAACAGTACAGTAACAGTACAGTAACAGTACAGTACAGTAACAGTACAGTAACAGTACAGTAACAGTACAGTAACAGTACAGTACAGTAACAGTACAGTACAGTAACAGTACAGTACAGTAACAGTACAGTACAGTACAGTAACAGTACAGTACAGTAACAGTACAGTACAGTAACAGTACAGTACAGTAACAGTGCAGCACAGTAACAGTACAGTACAGTACAGTACAGCACAGTAACAGTACAGTACAGTAACAGTACAGTACAGTAACAGTACAGCACAGTAACAGTACAGTACAGTAACAGTACAGTACAGTAACAGTACAGTACAGTAGCAGTACAGTACAGTAACAGTACAGAACAGTAACAGTACAGCACAGTAACAGTACAGTACAGTAACAGTACAGCACAGTAACAGTACAGTACAGTAACAGTACAGTACAATAACAGTACAGTACAGTAACAGTACAGTACAGTAACAGTACAGTACAGTAACAGTACAGTACAGTAACAGTACAGTACAGTAACAGTACAGTACAGTAACAGTACAGTACAGTAACAGTACAGTACAGTGACAGTACAGTACAGTAACAGTGCAGCACATTAACAGTACAGTACAGTAACAGTACAGTATAGTAACAGTGCAGCACAGTAACAGTACAGTACAGTAACAGTACAGTACAGTAACAGTACAGTACAGTAACAGTACAGTACAGTAACAGTACAGTACAGTACAGTAACAGTACAGTACAGTAACAGTACAGTACAGTACAGTAACAGTACAGTACAGTAACAGTGCAGCACATTAACAGTACAGTACAGTAACAGTACAGTATAGTAACAGTGCAGCACAGTAACAGTACAGTACAGTAACAGTACAGTACAGTAACAGTACAGTACAGTAACAGTACAGTACAGTAACAGTGCAGCACATTAACAGTACAGTACAGTAACAGTACAGTATAGTAACAGTGCAGCACAGTAACAGTACAGTACAGTAACAGTACAGTACAGTAACAGTACAGTACAGTAACAGTACAGTACAGTAACAGTACAGTACAGTAACAGTACAGTACAGTAACAGTACAGTACAGTAACAGTACAGTACAGTAACAGTACAGTAACAGTACAGTACAGTAACAGTACAGTACAGTAACAGTGCAGTACAGTAACAGTACAGTACAGTAACAGTACAGTACAGTAACAGTACAGTACAGTAACAGTACAGTACAGTAACAGTACAGTACAGTAACAGTACAGTACAGTAACAGTACAGTACAGTAACAGTACAGTATAGTAACAGTACAGTACAGTAACAGTACAGTAACAGTACAGTACAGTAACAGTACAGTACAGTAACAGTACAGTACAGTAACAGTACAGTACAGTAACAGTACAGTACAGTAACAGTACAGTACAGTAACAGTACAGTACAGTAACAGTACAGTACAGTAACAGTACAGTACAGTAACAGTACAGTACAGTAACAGTACAGTATAGTAACAGTACAGTACAGTAACAGTACAGTAACAGTACAGTACAGTAACAGTACAGTACAGTAACAGTACAGTACAGTAACAGTACAGTACAGTAACAGTACAGTACAGTAACAGTACAGTACAGTAACAGTACAGTACAGTAACAGTACAGTACAGTAACAGTACAGCACAGTAACAGTACAGTACAGTAACAGTACAGTACAGTAACAGTACAGTACAGTACAGTAACAGTACAGCACAGTAACAGTACAGTACAGTAACAGTACAGTACAGTACAGTAACAGTACAGCACAGTAACAGTACAGTACAGTAACAGTACAGTACAGTACAGTAACAGTACAGTACAGTAACAGTACAGCACAGTAACAGTACAGCACAGTAACAGTACAGCACAGTAACAGTACAGTACAGTAACAGTACAGCACAGTAACAGTACAGGACAGTAACAGTACAGTACAGTAACAGTACAGCACAGTACAGTAACAGTACAGTAACAGTACAGTACAGTACAGTAACAGTACAGTACAGTAACAGTACAGCACAGTAAAAGTACAGCACAGTAACAGTACAGCACAGTAACAGTACAGTATAGTAACAGTACAGCACAGTAACAGTACAGGACAGTAACAGTACAGTACAGTAACAGTACAGTACAGTAACAGTACAGCACAGTAACAGTACAGCACAGTAACAGTACAGTACAGTAACAGTACAGCACAGTAACAGTACAGGACAGTAACAGTACAGTACAGTAACAGTACAGTACAGTAACAGTACAGCACAGTAACACTACATTACAGTAACACTACAGTACAGTAACAGTACAGCACAGTAACAGTACAGTACAGTAACACTACATTACAGTAACACTACAGTACAGTAACAGTACAGTACAGTAACAGTACAGCACAGTAATAGTACAGTACAGTAACAGTACAGTACAGTAACACTACAGTACAGTAACAGTACAGCACAGTAACAGTACAGCACAGTAACAGTACAGGGCAGTAACACTACATTACAGTAACAGTGCAGCACAGTAACAGTATAACACAGTAACACTACATCACAGTAACAGTACAGCACAGTAACAGTACACTGTCAAGTCATTTATTCACTTGACACACTTGCATCATCATCAGCTCCTCGGTGTCTGTATCCACACTCAGTATACCTGGAGAGGGTTTCAGGGGTCAACGCCCCCCGCGGCTCGGTCTGAGACCAGGCCTCGTATAATCATTCTTCTTCTCAAACTGTAACTCTAAAACTTGGCTAGCAATATTTTCTATACCATTTTATTTGTAATGAAGCTTAGCAGTTAGTGTTGGTAATATTGGTAAAAGGAATATTGGATGAATAGACAATGTTCTTAGTGATAGACAATGTTCTTTGTGATAGACAATGTTCTTAGTGATAGACAATGTTCTTAGTGATTTGGGATTTATATTACATATAAATATTTTGGACGGTTACGAGGCTTGAATTGTCCAGAAAATGCTTAAAGTTTAAAAAAACTGATGATTAATAAACTGATTTGAGACAAATAGTTAATACTAGATACTAGATTTATTATATACTTGGGAATATACAGGAATTGTGAATGTACTTTATTTAAACTCACTTGGGGAGAGAAATTATGCTGCACGAAAAGTAACTTTTTGCAAGGTATGATGCAGTAAAGTAACTTTTTGCAAGGTATGACGCAGAAAAGTAACTTTTTGCAAGGTATAACGCAGAAAAGTAACTTTTTGCAAGGTATGACGCAGAAAAGTAACTTTTTGCAAGGTATGACGCAGAAAAGTAACTTTTTGCAAGGTATGAAGCAGAAAAGTAATTTTTTTTGCAAGGTATGACGCAGAAAAGTAACTTTTTGCAAGGTATGACGCAGTAAAGTAACTTTTTGCAAGGTATGACGCAGAAAAGTAACTTTTTGCAAGGTATGACGCAGTAAAGTAACTTTTTGCAAGGTATGACGCAGAAAAGTAACTTTTTGCAAGGTATGACGCAGTAAAGTAACTTTTTGCAAGGTATGACGCAGAAAAGTAACTTTTTGCAAGGTATGACGCAGTAAAGTAACTTTTTGCAAGGTATGACGCAGAAAAGTAACTTTTTGCGAGGTATGACGCAGAAAAGGGAAAAAATACAAAATTTATTGACAAAAGTATTTAAGGAGTAATTGTGATGTTATGATACATAATTTCTTTAAAATCTTAATTAAATATTAGAGATGACTATAAATCAGGTGATACAAAGAATCAGAGACACATCGTATATGCAAATTTAATCAAACAATTAATTCCAAAAAAAAAATGAGAAAGAAAAGGAAAAATAATAATAAATGGTTAATGAAAGGTTATGGAGAAGTGATGGGAAGAACAGAATGAAATTGGAACCATTATATTGAGAGTCCAAATCCAAAGACTGAACGTTGTGAGGCCTGAACCCATAGCAGGTGAATTCTAGGACTGACTTTCCATGGGTTCGAGTCCCACCCGTTCTCTGATTTGCTTACAATGGTGTGTTACTACGATTTCGTGAGTCATTAAGTTCTATACCATGAAAACTGAAGATTGAGACACTTATGCAGCATATGGGAATCTTTATTCAGGAAACGTTTTGCCACACAGTGGCTGATGAAGCCACTGTGTGGCGAAACGTTTCCTGAATAAAGATTCCCATATGCTGCATAAGTGTCTCAATCTTCAACTTGTCGGTTTTTCAAACCATTCATCACAACTGTCAGACACTGCAGCATCATGGGATCTTGTTACAAAGAATTCTTCAACACTTGTTCAACCTTTGGACGAAGACCTACTTCGACTAGTGGATGGTACCACTATGACCCCGCCTCCGCCTGCTTCACCTCACCTCACTACAGTATATAAGCCACGTCTACGGCCCTATGCTGTACATTCTACAAGATTGATGGACTGAACACATCGACTCCAGGCTGAGGGACTGATTACCTCAAACTCCTCCTCTCCTTACACCTTTCTATTTTGTATTGGACTGATGAAGCCACTGTGTGGCGAAACGTTTCCTGAATAAAGATTCCCATATGCTGCATAAGTGTCTCAATCTTCAACTTGTCGGTTTTTCAAACCATTCATCACACCATGAAAACTGAAGAGAAGAGGTGTTCACCTCACCACGTCAGTTGGTGCTTCCAAACCTTCCACACACGTCACTCCTAACTTCCAGAAACCAGAAACTAAATACGAGTTATCTAATATTTCACTAAATCATTAAAATAAACATCCCCTCACCAAGTACAATGAACATCTGTTACAACATAAAACATAAGGGTTTATTGCAGCTCGTCCTATGTTTACCTGCTGTGTTTATTTTCTCCTCCCACACTGTCTCAAACCTGCACTCACAACCTTGAAAAATAATTCGTAACTCTGGCCTTCACATCACATCCGAACTTTCGTGGAAAAGCTGGTGAGTACAGAATCCTAATACTTAGCCAGTAACACATAACATTTAGCCAGTAACACCTAAAACCTAGCTAGTAACACCTAGGCAGTACCACCTAACACCTAGCCAGTAACACGCAACACCTAGCCAGTAACACCAAACACTTAGCAAGTAACACCTAACACCTAGCCAGTAACACCTAACAAATAGCAAGTAACACCTAGCCAGTAACACCTAACACCTAGCCAGTAACACGCAACACCTAGCCAGTAACACCAAACACTTAGCCAGTAACACTTAACACCTAGCCAGTAACACCTAACAAATAGCAAGTAACACCTAGCCAGTAACACCTCACACCTAGCCAGTAACACCTAACACCTAGCCAGTAACACCAAACACCTAGCCAGTAACACCTAACACCTAGCCAGTAACACCTAGCACCTAGCCATTAACACCTAAATCCTAGCCAGTAACACCTAACACCTACCCAGTAACACCAAACACCTAGCCAGTAACACCTAACACATAGCCAGTAACACCAAACACTTAGCCAGTAACACCTAACACCTAGCCAGTAACACCTAAATCCTAGCCAGTAACACCTAACACCTACCCAGTAACACCAAACACCTAGCCAGTAACACCTAACACCTAGCCAGTAACACCAAACACTTAGCCAGTAACACCTAACACCTAGCCAGTAACACCTAACACCTAGCCAGTAACACCAAACACTTAGCCAGTAACACCTAACACCTAGCCAGTAACACCTAAATCCTAGCCAGTAACACCTAACACCTACCCAGTAACACCTAACACCTAGCCAGTAACACCTAACACCTAGCCAGTAACAGAAAACACTTAACGTCTTAAATAAAAACAAAACAAAAGCCACTTAACTATAAGTGGTTTCCCAGGTAACTGAAACAAAAGCTACACTGCCTGCCACTTACGACGTATATATTATGTTAAGTTAGTTGATAACAATAAAGGTGAAGAACAACACCAGCAACTCATGGAGAACAACAACCAGCAACTCATGGAGAACAACAACCAGCGACTCATGGAGAACAACAACCAGCAACTCATGGAGAACAACAACCAGCGACTCATGGAGAACAACAACCAGCGACTCATGGAGAACAACAACCAGCGACTCATGGAGAACAACAACCAGCGACTCATGGAGAACAACAACCAGCGACTCATGGAGAACAACAACCAGCGACTCATGGAGAACAACAACCAGCGACTCATGGAGAACAACAACCAGCAACTCATGGAGAACAACAACCAGCGACTCATGGAGAACAACAACCAGCGACTCATGGAGAACAACAACCAGCGACTCATGGAGAACAACAACCAGCGACTCATGGAGAACAACAACCAGCGACTCATGGAGAACAACAACCAGCGACTCATGGAGAACAACAACCAGCGACTCATGGAGAACAACAACCAGCGACTCATGGAGAACAACAACCAGCGACTCATGGAGAACAACAACCAGCAACTCATGGAGAACAACAACCAGCGAGTCATGGAGAACAACAACCAGCGACTCATGGAGAACAACAACCAGCGACTCATGGAGAACAACAACCAGCGACTCATTGAGAACAACAACCAGCGACTCATGGAGAACAACAACCAGCGACTCATGGAGAACAACAACCAGCGACTCATGGAGAACAACAACCAGCAACTCATGGAGAACAACAACCAGCGACTCATGGAGAACAACAACCAGCGACTCATGGAGAACAACAACCAGCGACTCATGGAGAACAACAACCAGCGACTCATGGAGAACAACAACCAGCGACTCATGGAGAACAACACCAGCAACTCATGGAGAACAACAACCAGCGACTCATGGAGAACAACACCAGCAACTCGTGGAGAACAACAAGCAGCGACTCATGGAGAACAACAACCAGCGACTCATGGAGAACAACAACCAGCGACTCATGGAGAACAACAACCAGCGACTCATGGAGAACAACAACCAGCGACTCATGGAGAACAACAACCAGCGACTCGTGGAGAACAACAACCAGCGACTCATGGAGAACAACACCAGAAACTCATGGAGAACAACAACCAGCGACTCATGGAGAACAACAACCAGCAACTCATGGAGAACAACAACAAGCAACTCATGGAGAACAACAACAAGCAACTCATGGAGAACAACAACCAGCGACTCATGGAGAACAACAACCAGCGACTCATGGAGAACAACAACCAGCGACTCATGGAGAACAACAACCAGCGACTCATGGAGAACAACAACCAGCGACTCATGGAGAACAACAACAAGCAACTCATGGAGAACAACAACCAGCGACTCATGGAGAACAACAACCAGCGACTCATGGAGAACAACAACAAGCAACTCATGGAGAACAACAACCAGCGACTCATGGAGAACAACAACCAGCGACTCATGGAGAACAACAACCAGCGACTCATGGAGAACAACAACCAGCGACTCATGGAGAACAACAACCAGCGACTCATGGAGAACAACAACCAGCGACTCATGGAGAACAACAACCAGCGACTCATGGAGAACAACAACCAGCGACTTATGGAGAACAACAACCAGCAACTTATGGAGAACAACAACAACAAGCAACTCATGGAGAACAACAACAACAAGCAACTCATGGAGAACAACAACAATAAGCAACTCATGAAGAACAACAACAACAAGCAACTCATGAAGAACAACAACAACAAGCAACTCATGAAGAACAACAACAACAAGCAACTCATGGAGAACAACAACAACAAGCAACTCATGGAGAACAACAACAAGCAACTCATGAAGAACAACAACAAGCAACTCATGGAGAACAACAACAACAAGCAACTCATGAAGAACAACAACAACAAGCAACTCATGGAGAACAACAACAACAAGCAACTCATGGAGAACAACAACAACAAGCAACTCATGAAGAACAACAACAACAAGCAACTCATGGAGAACAACAACAAGCAACTCATGAAGAACAACAACAAGCAACTCATGAAGAACAACAACAACAAGTAACTCATGGAGAACAACAATAAGCAACTCATGAAGAACAACAACAACAAGCAACTCATGGAGAACAACAACAACAAGCAACTCATGAAGAACAACAACAACAAGCAACTCATGAAGAACAACAACAACAAGCAACTCATGGAGAACAACAACAAGCAACTCATGAAGAACAACAACAACAAGCAACTCATGAAGAACAACAACAACAAGCAACTCATGAAGAACAACAACAAGTAACTCATGGAGAACAACAATAAGCAACTCATGAAGAACAACAACAACAAGCAACTCATGGAGAACAACAACAAGTAACTCATGGAGAACAACAACAACAAGCAACTCATGGAGAACAACAACAACAAGCAACTCATGGAGAACAACAACAAGCAACTCATGGAGAACAACAACAAGCAACTCATGAAGAACAACAACAACAAGCAACTCATGTAGAACAACAACAACAAGCAACTCATGAAGAACAACAACAATAAGCAACTCATGAAGAACAACAACAACAAGCAACTCATGGAGAACAACAACAACAAGCAACTCATGAAGAACAACAACAACAAGCAACTCATGAAGAACAACAACAACAAGCAACTCATGGAGAACAACAACAACAAGCAACTCATGAAGAACAACAACAACAAGCAACTCATGAAGAACAACAACAACAAGCAACTCATGAAGAACAACAACAACAAGCAACTCATGGAGAACAACAACAAGCAACTCATGAAGAACAACAACAACAAGCAACTCATGGAGAACAACAACAACAAGCAACTCATGAAGAACAACAACAACAAGCAACTCATGAAGAACAACAACAACAAGCAACTCATGGAGAACAACAACAACAAGCAACTCATGAAGAACAACAACAACAAGCAACTCATGAAGAACAACAACAACAAGCAACTCATGAAGAACAACAACAACAAGTAACTCATGAAGAACAACAACAACAAGCAACTCATGGAGAACAACAACAACAAGCAACTCATGAAGAACAACAACAACAAGCAACTCATGAAGAACAACAACAACAAGCAACTCATGAAGAACAACAACAACAAGCAACTCATGAAGAACAACAACAACAAGTAACTCATGGAGAACAACAACAACAAGCAACTCATGAAGAACAACAACAAGTAACTCATGGAGAACAACAATAAGCAACTCATGAAGAACAACAACAACAAGCAACTCATGGAGAACAACAACAAGTAACTCATGGAGAACAACAACAACAAGCAACTCATGAAGAATAACAACAACAAGCAACTCATGAAGAACAACAACAACAAGCAACTCATGAAGAACAACAACAAGTAACTCATGGAGAACAACAACAACAAGCAACTCATGAAGAACAACAACAACAAGCAACTCATGAAGAACAACAACAACAAGCAACTCATGAAGAATAACAACAACAAGCAACTCATGAAGAACAACAACAAGCAACTCATGAAGAACAACAACAACAAGCAACTCATGAAGAACAACAACAACAAGCGACTCATGAAGAACAACAACAACAAGCAACTCATGGAGAACAACAACAACAAGCAACTCATGAAGAACAACAACAACAAGCAACTCATGAAGAACAACAACAACAAGCAACTCATGAAGAACAACAACAACAAGCAACTCATGAAGAACAACAACAACAAGCAACTCATGAAGAACAACAACAACAAGCAACTCATGAAGAACAACAACAACAAGCGACTCATGAAGAACAACAACAACAAGCAACTCATGGAGAACAACAACAACAAGCAACTCATGAAGAACAACAACAACAAGCAACTCATGAAGAACAACAACAACAAGCAACTCATGGAGAACAACAACAAGCAACTCATGGAGAACAACAACAAGTAACTCATGGAGAACAACAACAAGTAACTCATGGAGAACAACAACAAGCAACTCATGAAGAACAACAACAATAAGCAACTCATGAAGAACAACAACAACAAGCAACTCATGAAGAACAACAACAATAAGCAACTCATGAAGAACAACAACAACAAGCAACTCATGAAGAACAACAACAATAAGCAACTCATGAAGAACAACAACAACAAGCAACTCATGAAGAACAACAACAATAAGCAACTCATGAAGAACAACAACAACAAGCAACTCATGAAGAACAACAACAATAAGCAACTCATGAAGAACAACAACAACAAGCAACTCATGAAGAACAACAACAATAAGCAACTCATGAAGAACAACAACAATAAGCAACTCATGAAGAACAACAACAACAAGCAACTCATGAAGAATAACAACAACAAGCAACTCATGAAGAACAACAACAAGCAACTCATGAAGAACAACAACAAGCAACTCATGAAGAACAACAACAACAAGCAACTCATGAAGAACAACAACAATAAGCAACTCATGAAGAACAACAACAACAAGCAACTCATGAAGAACAACAACAATAAGCAACTCATGAAGAACAACAACAACAAGCAACTCATGAAGAACAACAACAAGCAACTCATGAAGAACAACAACAACAAGCAACTCATGAAGAACAACAACAACAAGCAACTCATGGAGAACAACAACAACAAGCAACTCATGGAGAACAACAACAACAAGCAACTCATGGAGAACAACAACAAGCAACTCATGAAGAACAACAACAAGAAGCAACTCATGAAGAATAACAACAACAAGCAACTCATGAAGAACAACAACAACAAGCAACTCATGAAGAACAACAACAACAAGCAACTCATGAAGAACAACAACAACAAGCAACTCATGAAGAATAACAACAACAAGAACAACAACAACAAGCAACTCATGAAGAACAACAACAACAAGCAACTCATGGAGAACAACAACAACAAGCAACTCATGGAGAACAACAACAACAAGCAACTCATGGAGAACAACAACAACAAGCAACTAATGAAGAACAACAACAACAAGCAACTCATGAAGAACAACAACAACAAGCAACTCATGAATAACAACAACAACAAGCAACTCATGAAGAACAACAACAACAAGCAACTCATGAAGAACAACAACAACAAGCAACTCATGAAGAACAACAACAACAAGCAACTCATGGAGAACAACAACAACAAGCAACTCATGGAGAACAACAACAACAAGCAACTCATGAAGAACAACAACAACAAGCAACTCATGGAGAACAACAACAACAAGCAACTCATGAAGAACAACAACAACAAGCAACTCATGGAGAACAACAACAACAAGCAACTCATGAAGAACAACAACAACAAGCAACTCATGAAGAACAACAACAACAAGCAACTCATGAAGAACAACAACAACAAGCAACTCATGAAGAACAACAACAACAAGCAACTCATGGAGAACAACAACAACAAGCAACACATGGAGAACAACAACAACAAGCAACTCATGGAGAACAACAACAACAAGCAACTCATGGAGAACAACAACAACAAGCAACTCATGGAGAACAACAACAACAAGCAACACATGGAGAACAACAACAACAAGCAACTCATGGAGAACAACAACAAGTAACTCATGGAGAACAACAACAATAAGCAACTCATGAAGAACAACAACAACAAGCAACTCATGAAGAACAACAACAACAAGCAACTCATGGAGAACAACAACAACAAGCAACTCAGGGAGAACAACAACAAGTAACTCATGGAGAACAACAACAACAAGCAACTCATGGAGAACAACAACAACAAGCAACTCATGAAGAACAACAACAAGCAACTCATGAAGAACAACAACAACAAGCAACTCATGGAGAACAACAACAACAAGCAACTCATGAAGAACAACAACAACAAGCAACTCATGAAGAACAACAACAACAAGCAACTCATGAAGAACAACAACAACAAGCAACTCATGAAGAACAACAACAACAAGCAACTCATGAAGAACAACAACAACAAGCAACTCATGGAGAACAACAACAACAAGCAACTCATGAAGAACAACAACAACAAGCAACTCATGAAGAACAACAACAACAAGCAACTAATGGAGAACAACAACAACAAGCAACTCATGAAGAACAACAACAACAAGCAACTCATGGAGAACAACAACAACAAGCAACTCATGAAGAACAACAACAAGAAGCAACACATGAAGAACAACAACAACAAGCAACTCATGAAGAACAACAACAAGCAACTCATGGAGAACAACAACAACAAGCAACTCATGAAGAATAACAACAACAAGCAACTCATGAAGAACAACAACAACAAGCAACTCATGAAGAACAACAACAACAAGCAACTCATGGAGAACAACAACAACAAGCAACTCATGAAGAACAACAACAACAAGCAACTCATGAAGAACAACAACAACAAGCAACTCATGAAGAACAACAACAACAAGCAACTCATGGAGAACAACAACAAGTAACTCATGGAGAACAACAACAACAAGCAACTCATGAAGAACAACAACAACAAGCAACTCATGGAGAACAACAACAAGTAACTCATGGAGAACAACAACAACAAGCAACTCATGAAGAACAACAACAACAAGCAACTCATGGAGAACAACAACAACAAGCAACTCATGAAGAACAACAACAACAAGCAACTCATGAAGAACAACAACAACAAGCAACTCATGAAGAACAACAACAACAAGCAACTCATGGAGAACAACAACAAGTAACTCATGGAGAACAACAACAACAAGCAACTCATGAAGAACAACAACAACAAGCAACTCATGAAGAACAACAACAACAAGCAACTCATGAAGAACAACAACAACAAGCAACTCATGAAGAACAACAACAACAAGCAACTCATGGAGAACAACAACAACAAACAACTCATGAAGAACAACAACAACAAGCAACTCATGAAGAACAACAACAACAAGCAACTCATGAAGAACAACAACAACAAGCAACTCATGAAGAACAACAACAACAAGCAACTCATGAAGAACAACAACAACAAGCAACTCATGAAGAACAACAACAACAAGTAACTCATGGAGAACAACAACAACAAGCAACTCATGGAGAACAACAACAACAAGCAACTCATGAAGAACAACAACAACAAGCAACTCATGAAGAACAACAACAACAAGCAACTCATGGAGAACAACAACAACAAGCAACTCATGAAGAACAACAACAAGCAACTCATGAAGAACAACAACAACAAGCAACTCATGAAGAACAACAACAACAAGCAACTCATGAAGAACAACAACAACAAGCAACTCATGAAGAACAACAACAAGCAACTCATGAAGAACAACAACAACAAGCAACTCATGAAGAATAACAACAACAAGCAACTCATGAAGAACAACAACAACAAGCAACTCATGAAGAATAACAACAACAAACAACTCATGAAGAACAACAACAACAAGCAACTCATGGAGAACAACAACAAGCAACTCATGAAGAACAACAACAACAAGCAACTCATGAAGAATAACAACAACAAACAACTCATGAAGAACAACAACAACAAGCAACTCATGGAGAACAACAACAAGCAACTCATGAAGAACAACAACAACAAGCAACTCATGAAGAACAACAACAAGCAACTCATGAAGAACAACAACAACAAGCAACTCATGGAGAACAACAACAACAAGCAACTCATGAAGAATAACAACAACAAGCAACTCATGAAGAACAACAACAACAAGCAACTCATGAAGAATAACAACAACAAGCAACTCATGAAGAACAACAACAACAAGCAACTCATGAAGAATAACAACAACAAGCAACTCATGAAGAACAACAACAACAAGCAACTCATGAAGAATAACAACAACAAGCAACTCATGAAGAACAACAACAACAAGCAACTCATGAAGAACAACAACAAGCAACTCATGAAGAATAACAACAACAAGCAACTCATGAAGAACAACAACAACAAGCAACTCATGAAGAATAACAACAACAAGCAACTCATGAAGAACAACAACAAGCAACTCATGAAGAACAACAACAACAAGCAACTCATGAAGAACAACAACAACAAGCAACTCATGAAGAACAACAACAACAAGCAACTCATGGAGAACAACAACAACAAGCAACTCATGGAGAACAACAACAAGAAGCAACTCATGGAGAACAACAACAAGAAGCAACTCATGAAGAACAACAACAACAAGCAACTCATGAAGAACAACAACAACAAGTAACTCATGGAGAACAACAACAACAAGCAACTCATGGAGAACAACAACAAGAAGCAACTCATGGAGAACAACAACAAGAAGCAACTCATGAAGAACAACAACAACAAGCAACTCATGAAGAACAACAACAACAAGCAACTCATGGAGAACAACAACAACAAGCAACTCATGAAGAACAACAACAAGCAACTCATGAAGAACAACAACAAGCAACTCATGAAGAACAACAACAACAAGCAACTCATGAAGAACAACAACAACAAGCAACTCATGAAGAACAACAACAACAAGCAACTCATGAAGAATAACAACAACAAGCAACTCATGAAGAACAACAACAACAAGCAACTCATGAAGAACAACAACAACAAGCAACTCATGAAGAACAACAACAACAAGTAACTCATGGAGAACAACAACAACAAGCAACTCATGGAGAACAACAACAACAAGCAACTCATGAAGAACAACAACAACAAGCAACTCATGAAGAACAACAACAACAAGCAACTCATGGAGAACAACAACAAGAAGCAACTCATGAAGAACAACAACAACAAGCAACTCATGAAGAACAACAACAACAAGCAACTCATGGAGAACAACAACAACAAGTAACTCATGAAGAACAACAACAACAAGCAACTCATGAAGAACAACAACAACAAGCAACTCATGAAGAACAACAACAACAAGCAACTCATGAAGAACAACAACAACAAGCAACTCATGAAGAACAACAACAACAAGCAACTCATGGAGAACAACAACAAGCAACTCATGGAGAACAACAACAACAAGCAACTCATGAAGAACAACAACAACAAGCAACTCATGGAGAACAACAACAACAAGCAACTCATGAAGAACAACAACAACAAGCAACTCATGAAGAACAACAACAACAAGCAACTCATGGAGAACAACAACAAGCAACTCATGGAGAACAACAACAACAAGCAACTCATGAAGAACAACAACAACAAGCAACTCATGAAGAACAACAACAACAAGCAACTCATGAAGAACAACAACAACAAGCAACTCATGAAGAACAACAACAACAAGCAACTCATGGAGAACAACAACAAGCAACTCATGGAGAACAACAACAACAAGCAACTCATGAAGAACAACAACAACAAGCAACTCATGGAGAACAACAACAACAAGCAACTCATGAAGAACAACAACAACAAGCAACTCATGAAGAACAACAACAACAAGCAACTCATGGAGAACAACAACAACAAGCAACTCATGAAGAACAACAACAACAAGCAACTCATGAAGAACAACAACAACAAGCAACTCATGGAGAACAACAACAAGCAACTCATGGAGAACAACAACAACAAGCAACTCATGAAGAACAACAACAACAAGCAACTCATGGAGAACAACAACAAGCAACTCATGGAGAACAACAACAAGCAACTCATGAAGAACAACAACAACAAGCAACTCATGAAGAACAACAACAACAAGCAACTCATGAAGAACAACAACAACAAGCAACTCATGGAGAACAACAACAAGCAACTCATGGAGAACAACAACAAGCAACTCATGAAGAACAACAACAACAAGCAACTCATGAAGAACAACAACAACAAGCAACTCATGAAGAACAACAACAACAAGCAACTCATGAAGAACAACAACAACAAGCAACTCATGGAGAACAACAACAAGCAACTCATGGAGAACAACAACAACAAGCAACTCATGAAGAACAACAACAACAAGCAACTCATGGAGAACAACAACAACAAGCAACTCATGAAGAACAACAACAACAAGCAACTCATGAAGAACAACAACAACAAGCAACTCATGAAGAACAACAACAAGCAACTCATGAAGAACAACAACAAGCAACTCATGAAGAACAACAACAACAAGCAACTCATGAAGAACAACAACAACAAGCAACTCATGAAGAACAACAACAACAAGTAACTCATGGAGAACAACAACAACAAGCAACTCATGTAGAACAACAACAACAAGCAACTCATGAAGAACAACAACAACAAGCAACTCATGAAGAACAACAACAAAAAGCAACTCATGTAGAACAACAACAAAAAGCAACTCATGTAGAACAACAACAACAAGCAACTCATGAAGAACAACAACAAAAAGCAACTCATGTAGAACAACAACAACAAGCAACTCATGAAGAACAACAACAACAAGCAACTCATGAAGAACAACAACAACAAGCAACTCATGAAGAACAACAACAACAAGCAACTCATGAAGAACAACAACAAAAAGCAACTCATGTAGAACAACAACAACAAGCAACTCATGAAGAACAACAACAAAAAGCAACTCATGTAGAACAACAACAACAAGCAACTCATGAAGAACAACAACAAAAAGCAACTCATGTAGAACAACAACAACAAGCAACTCATGAAGAACAACAACAACAAGCAACTCATGTAGAACAACAACAACAAGCAACTCATGAAGAACAACAACAACAAGCAACTCATGAAGAACAACAACAACAAGCAACTCATGAAGAACAACAACAACAAGTAACTCATGGAGAACAACAACAACAAGCAACTCATGGAGAACAACAACAACAAGCAACTCATGGAGAACAACAACAAGAAGCAACTCATGAAGAACAACAACAACAAGCAACTCATGGAGAACAACAACAACAAGCAACTCATGAAGAATAACAACAACAAGCAACTCATGAAGAACAACAACAACAAGCAACTCATGGAGAACAACAACAACAAGCAACTCATGAAGAACAACAACAACAAGCAACTCATGGAGAACAACAACAACAAGCAACTCATGGAGAACAACAACAAGCATCTCATGAACAACAACAAACAACTCATTAACAACAACAAACAACTCATGAACAACAACAACAAACAACTCATGAACAACAACAAACAACTCATGAACAACAACAAACAACTCATTAACAACAACAAACAACTCATTAACAACAACAAACAACTCATTAACAACAACAACAAACAACTCATTAACAACAACAACAAACAACTCATTAACAACAACAACAAACAACTCATAAACAACAACAAACAACTCCTGAACAACAACAAACAACTCATAAACAACAACAAACAACTCATGAACAACAACAAACAACTCATGAACAACAACAAACAACTCCTGAACAACAACAAACAACTCATAAACAACAACAAACAACTCATGAACAACAACAAACAACTCATGAACAACAACAAACAACTCATGAACAACAACAAACAACTCCTGAACAACAACAAACAACTCATAAACAACAACAAACAACTCATGAACAACAACAAACAACTCATAAACAACAACAAACAACTCATAAACAACAACAAACAACTCATTAACAACAACAACAAACAACTCATTAACAACAACAAACAACTCATGAACAACAACAAACAAAGAAAAAATAAAGACAAAACACTCCAGAATTTGTCATAATGTGACAATCGATACACTGATTAATTTTCTGAGTATGAAACAACATTGAGGAATCTTTCACAAACACTTTAGTTCCACCTGACTGTTGGTTCCTTCACCACTGGAAATATATGTCAGATACTTGTAGATCTCTATCAATAGTTTAATTACAGACACTTATATTATAAAATATTTATTACTATATTCATGGATAATTGTAAAATAATATAAATATTATTTGTGTTTGTTGCCTGGCAACAAATACAATGTTTTTGTTGCCTGGCAACAAATACAATGTTTTTGTTGCCAGGCAACAAATACAATGTTTTTGTCGCCTGGCAACAAATACAATGTTTTTGTTGCCTGGCAACAAACACAATGTTTTTGTCGCCTGGCAACAAACACAATGTTTTTGTTGCCTGGCAACAAATACAATGTTTTTGTTGCCTGGCAACAAACACAATGTTTTTGTCGCCTGGCAACAAATACAATGTTTTTGTTGCCTGGCAACAAATACAATGTTTTTGTTGCCTGGCAACAAATACAATGTTTTTGTTGCCTGGCAACAAATACAATGTTTTTGTCGCCTGGCAACAAATACAATGTTTTTGTTGCCTGGCAACAAATACAATGTTTTTGTTGCCTGGCAACAAATACAATGTTTTTGTTGCCTGGCAACAAACACAATGGGGCTATTGTATGAAAATTAATAAAAATTGCAGAATTACTGATAAAATGTTTGGTAAAGGAACACAGATGCAAGTAATGTGACATTTTATTGTGGCAACGTTTCGCTCTCCAGGAGCTTTGTCAAGCTGGAAGGGCTTTTCAAAGATTTTGGTGAGCGAAACGTTGCCACAATAAAATGTCACATTAGTTGCATCTGTGTTGTTTTACCTAACATCTACAAAATCGTAATGACCTTTGTTTGGATCTACCGGACGCTGGACAATCTTTGTTTGGATCTTCCAGACGCTGGACAATCTTTGTTTGGATCTACCAGACGCTGGACAATCTTTGTTTGGATCTACCAGACGCTGGACAATCTTTGTTTGGATCTACCAGACGCTGGACAATCTTTGTTTGGATCTACCAGACGCTGGACAATCTTTGTTTGGATCTACCGGACGCTGGACAATCTTTGTTTGGATCTACCAGACGCTGGACAATCTTTGTTTGGATCTACCGGACGCTGGACAATCTTTGTTTGGATCTACCAGACGCTGGACAATCTTTGTTTGGATCTACCAGACGCTGGACAATCTTTGTTTGGATCTACCGGACGCTGGACAATCTTTGTTTGGATCTACCAGACGCTGGACAATCTTTGTTTGGATCTACCAGACGCTGGACAATCTTTGTTTGGATCTACCGGACGCTGGACAATCTTTGTTTGGATCTACCAGACGCTGGACAATCTTTGTTTGGATCTACCAGACGCTGGACAATCTTTGTTTGGATCTACCGGACGCTGGACAATCTTTGTTTGGATCTACCAGACGCTGGACAATCTTTGTTTGGATCTACCAGACGCTGGACAATCTTTGTTTGGATCTACCGGACGCTGGACAATCTTTGTTTGGATCTACCAGACGCTGGACAATCTTTGTTTGGATCTACCAGACACTGGACAATCTTTGTTTGGATCTACCAGACGCTGGACAATCTTTGTTTGGATCTGCCAGACACTGGACAATCTTTGCTTGGATCTACCAGACGCTGGACAATCTTTGTTTGGATCTACCAGACGCTGGACAATCTTTGTTTGGATCTACCGGACGCTGGACAATCTTTGTTTGGATCTACCAGACGCTGGACAATCTTTGTTTGGATCTACCAGACGCTGGACAATCTTTGTTTGGATGTACCAGACGCTGGACAATCTTTGTTTGGATGTACCAGACGCTGGACAATCTTTGTTTGGATCTACCAGACGCTGGACAATCTTTGTTTGGATCTGCCAGACACTGGACAATCTTTGTTTGGATCTACCAGACGCTGGACAATCTTTGTTTGGATCTACCAGACGCTGGACAATCTTTGTTTGGATCTACCAGACGCTGGACAATCTTTGTTTGGATCTGCCAGACACTGGACAATCTTTGTTTGGATCTACCAGACACTGGACAATCTTTGTTTGGATCTACCAGACACTGGACAATCTTTGTTTGGATCTACCAGACGCTGGACAATCTTTGTTTGGATCTACCAGACGCTGGACAATCTTTGTTTGGATCTACCAGACGCTGGACAATCTTTGTTTGGATCTACCAGACGCTGGACAATCTTTGTTTGGATGTACCAGACGCTGGACAATCTTTGTTTGGATGTACCAGACGCTGGACAATCTTTGTTTGGATCTACCAGACGCTGGACAATCTTTGTTTGGATCTGCCAGACACTGGACAATCTTTGTTTGGATCTACCAGACGCTGGACAATCTTTGTTTGGATCTACCAGACGCTGGACAATCTTTGTTTGGATCTACCAGACGCTGGACAATCTTTGTTTGGATCTGCCAGACACTGGACAATCTTTGTTTGGATCTACCAGACACTGGACAATCTTTGTTTGGATCTACCAGACACTGGACAATCTTTGTTTGGATCTACCAGACGCTGGACAATCTTTGTTTGGATCTACCAGACGCTGGACAATCTTTGTTTGGATCTACCAGACGCTGGACAATATTTGTTTGGATCTACCAGACACTGGACAATCTTTGTTTGGATCTGCCAGACACTGGACAATCTTTGTTTGGATCTACCAGACGCTGGACAATCTTTGTTTGGATCTACCAGACGCTGGACAATCTTTGTTTGGATCTACCAGACACTGGACAATCTTTGTTTGGATCTGCCAGACACTAGACAATCTTTGTTTGGATCTACCAGACGCTGGACAATCTTTGTTTGGATCTGCCAGACACTGGACAATCTTTGTTTGGATCTGCCAGACACTGGACAATCTTTGTTTGGATCTACCAGACACTGGACAATCTTTGTTTGGATCTACCAGACGCTGGACAATCTTTGTTTGGATCTGCCAGACACTGGACAATCTTTGTTTGGATCTACCAGACACTGGACAATCTTTGTTTGGATCTACCAGACGCTGGACAATCTTTGTTTGGATCTACCGGACGCTGGACAATCTTTGTTTGGATCTACCAGACGCTGGACAATCTTTGTTTGGATCTACCAGACGCTGGACAATCTTTGTTTGGATCTACCGGACGCTGGACAATCTTTGTTTGGATCTACCAGACGCTGGACAATCTTTGTTTGGATCTACCAGACGCTGGACAATCTTTGTTTGGATCTACCGGACGCTGGACAATCTTTGTTTGGATCTACCAGACGCTGGACAATCTTTGTTTGGATCTACCAGACGCTGGACAATCTTTGTTTGGATCTACCGGACGCTGGACAATCTTTGTTTGGATCTACCAGACGCTGGACAATCTTTGTTTGGATCTACCAGACACTGGACAATCTTTGTTTGGATCTACCAGACGCTGGACAATCTTTGTTTGGATCTGCCAGACACTGGACAATCTTTGCTTGGATCTACCAGACGCTGGACAATCTTTGTTTGGATCTACCAGACGCTGGACAATCTTTGTTTGGATCTACCGGACGCTGGACAATCTTTGTTTGGATCTACCAGACGCTGGACAATCTTTGTTTGGATCTACCAGACGCTGGACAATCTTTGTTTGGATGTACCAGACGCTGGACAATCTTTGTTTGGATGTACCAGACGCTGGACAATCTTTGTTTGGATCTACCAGACGCTGGACAATCTTTGTTTGGATCTGCCAGACACTGGACAATCTTTGTTTGGATCTACCAGACGCTGGACAATCTTTGTTTGGATCTACCAGACGCTGGACAATCTTTGTTTGGATCTACCAGACGCTGGACAATCTTTGTTTGGATCTGCCAGACACTGGACAATCTTTGTTTGGATCTACCAGACACTGGACAATCTTTGTTTGGATCTACCAGACACTGGACAATCTTTGTTTGGATCTACCAGACGCTGGACAATCTTTGTTTGGATCTACCAGACGCTGGACAATCTTTGTTTGGATCTACCAGACGCTGGACAATCTTTGTTTGGATCTACCAGACGCTGGACAATCTTTGTTTGGATGTACCAGACGCTGGACAATCTTTGTTTGGATGTACCAGACGCTGGACAATCTTTGTTTGGATCTACCAGACGCTGGACAATCTTTGTTTGGATCTGCCAGACACTGGACAATCTTTGTTTGGATCTACCAGACGCTGGACAATCTTTGTTTGGATCTACCAGACGCTGGACAATCTTTGTTTGGATCTACCAGACGCTGGACAATCTTTGTTTGGATCTGCCAGACACTGGACAATCTTTGTTTGGATCTACCAGACACTGGACAATCTTTGTTTGGATCTACCAGACACTGGACAATCTTTGTTTGGATCTACCAGACGCTGGACAATCTTTGTTTGGATCTACCAGACGCTGGACAATCTTTGTTTGGATCTACCAGACGCTGGACAATATTTGTTTGGATCTACCAGACACTGGACAATCTTTGTTTGGATCTGCCAGACACTGGACAATCTTTGTTTGGATCTACCAGACGCTGGACAATCTTTGTTTGGATCTACCAGACGCTGGACAATCTTTGTTTGGATCTACCAGACACTGGACAATCTTTGTTTGGATCTGCCAGACACTAGACAATCTTTGTTTGGATCTACCAGACGCTGGACAATCTTTGTTTGGATCTGCCAGACACTGGACAATCTTTGTTTGGATCTGCCAGACACTGGACAATCTTTGTTTGGATCTACCAGACACTGGACAATCTTTGTTTGGATCTACCAGACGCTGGACAATCTTTGTTTGGATCTGCCAGACACTGGACAATCTTTGTTTGGATCTACCAGACACTGGACAATCTTTGTTTGGATCTACCAGACGCTGGACAATCTTTGTTTGGATCTGCCAGACACTGGACAATCTTTGTTTGGATCTACCAGACACCGGACAATCTTTGTTTGGATCTACCAAACACTGGACAATCTTTGTTTGGATCTACCAGACGCTGAACAATCTTTGTTTGGATCTACCAGACACTGGACAATCTTTGTTTGGATCTGCCAGACGCTGGACAATCTTTGTTTGGATCTGCCAGACACTGGACAATCTTTGTTTGGATCTGCCAGAAACTGGACAATCTTTGTTTGGATCTACCAGACGCTGGACAATCTTTGTTTGAATCTGCCAGACACTGGACAATCTTTGTTTGGATCTACCAGACGCTGGACAATCTTTGTTTGGATCTGCCAGACACTGGGCAATCTTTGTTTGGATCTGCCAGGCACTGGACAATCTTTGTTTGGATCTGCCAGACGCTGGACAATCTTTGTTTGGATCTGCCAGACACTGGACAATCTTTGTTTGGATCTGCCAGATACTGGACAATCTTTGTTTGGATCTGCCAGACACTGGACAATCTTTGTTTGGATCTGCCAGACACTGGACAATCTTTGTTTGGATCTACCAGACGCTGGACAATCTTTGTTTGGATCTGCAAGACACTGGACAATCTTTGTTTGGATCTACCAGACACTGAACAATCTTTGTTTCGATCTGCCAGACACTGGACAATCTTTGTTTGGATCTGCCAGACACTGGACAATCTTTGTTTGGATCTACCAGACGCTGGACAATCTTTGTTTGGATCTGCCAGACTCTGGACAATCTTTGTTTGGATCTGCCAGACACTGGACAATCTTTGTTTGGATCTGCCAGACACTGGACAATCTTTGTTTGGATCTGCCAGACACTGAACAATCTTTGTTTGGATCTGACAGACACTGGACAATCTTTGTTTGGATCTGCCAGACACTGGACAATCTTTGTTTGGATCTGCCAGACACTGGACAATCTTTGTTTGGATCTACCAGACACTGGACAATCTTTGTTTGGATCTACCAGACGATGGACAATCTTTGTTTGGATCTTCCAGACGCTGGACAATCTTTGTTTGGATCGGCCAGACACTGGACAATCTTTGTTTGGATCTGCCAGACACTGGACAATCTTTGTTTGGATCTACCAGACGCTGGACAATCTTTGTTTTGGATCTACCAGACGCTGGACAATCTTTGTTTGGATCTGCCAGACGCTGGACAATCTTTGTTTGGATCTACCAGACGCTGGACAATCTTTGTTTTGGATCTACCAGACGCTGGACAATCTTTGTTTGGATCTGCCAGACGCTGGACAATCTTTGTTTGGATCTTCCAGACGCTGGACAATCTTTGTTTTGGATCTACCAGACGCTGGACAATCTTTGTTTTGGATCTACCAGACGCTGGACAATCTTTGTTTTGGATACGCTTATCGAAGTAATAACAAACTTATTTGCGTCGACCTAATAAGGAAAAGAACATGATTATTTGAGTCTCCCTAACATTACAAAACGCTTGTTTGGTCTGCCTAACATTACAAAACGCTTGTTTGGTCTGCCTAACATTACAAAACGCTTGTTTGGTCTGCCTAACATTTCAAAACTCTTGTTTGGTCTGCCTAACATTTCAAAACGCTTGTTTTGGTCTGCCTAACATTACAAAACGCTTGTTTTGGTCTGCGTAACATTACAAAACGCTTGTTTGGGTCTGCCTAACATTTCAAAACGCTTGTTTGGTCTGCCTAACATTACAAAACGCTTGTTTGGTCTGCCTAACATTTCAAAACTCTTGTTTGGTCTGCCTAACATTTCAAAACGCTTGTTTTGGTCTGCCTAACATTTCAAAACGCTTGTTTGGATCTGCCAGACACTGGACAATCTTTGTTTGGATCTACCAGACACCGGACAATCTTTGTTTGGATCTACCAGACGCTGAACAATCTTTGTTTGGATCTACCAGACACTGGACAATCTTTGTTTGGATCTACCAGACGCTGGACAATCTTTGTTTGGATCTACCAGACACTGGACAATCTTTGTTTGGATCTGCCAGACACTGGACAATCTTTGTTTGGATCAGCCAGACACTGGACAATCTTTGTTTGGATCTGCCAGACGCTGGACAATCTTTGTTTGGATCTGCCAGACACTGGACAATCTTTGTTTGGATCTGCCAGAAACTGGACAATCTTTGTTTGGATCTACCAGACGCTGGACAATCTTTGTTTGGATCTGCCAGACACTGGACAATCTTTGTTTGGATCTACCAGACGCTGGACAATCTTTGTTTGGATCTGCCAGAAACTGGACAATCTTTGTTTGGATCTACCAGACGCTGGACAATCTTTGTTTGGATCTGCCAGACACTGGACAATCTTTGTTTGGATCTACCAGACGCTGGACAATCTTTGTTTGGATCTGCCAGAAACTGGACAATCTTTGTTTGGATCTACCAGACGCTGGACAATCTTTGTTTGGATCTACCAGACACTGGACAATCTTTGTTTGGATCTACCAGACGCTGGACAATCTTTGTTTGGATCTGCCAGACACTCGACAATGTTTGTTTGGATCTGCCAGAAACTGGACAATCTTTGTTTGGATCTGCCAGACACTGGACAATCTTTGTTTGGATCTGCCAGACACTGGACAATCTTTGTTTGGATCTGCCAAACACTGGACAATCTTTGTTTGGATCTGCCAGACACTGGACAATCTTTGTTTGGATCTACCAGACGCTGGACAATCTTTGTTTGGATCTGGCAGACACTGAACAATCTTTGTTTGGATCTGCCAGACACTGGACAATCTTTGTTTGGATCTGCCAGACACTGAACAATCTTTGTTTGGATCTGCCAGACACTGGACAATCTTTGTTTGGATCTGCCAGACACTGAACAATCTTTGTTTGGATCTGACAGACACTGGACAATCTTTGTTTGGATCTGCCAGACACTGGACAATCTTTGTTTGGATCTGCCAGACACTGGACAATCTTTGTTTGGATCTACCAGACGCTGGACAATCTTTGTTTGGATCTGCCAGACACTGGACAATCTTTGTTTGGATCTGCCAGACACTGGACAATCTTTGTTTGGATCTGCCAGACACTGAACAATCTTTGTTTGGATCTGACAGACACTGGACAATCTTTGTTTGGATCTGCCAGACACTGGACAATCTTTGTTTGGATCTGCCAGACACTGGACAATCTTTGTTTGGATCTACCAGACACTGGACAATCTTTGTTTGGATCTACCAGACACTGAACAATCTTTGCTTGGATCTACCAGACACTGGACAATCTTTGTTTGGATCTGCCAGACGCTGGACAATCTTTGTTTGGGTCTACCAGACGCTGGACAATCTTTGTTTGGATCTTCCAGACGCTAGACAATCTTTGTTTGGATCTGCCAGACGCTGGACAATCTTTGTTTGGATCTACCAGACGCTGGACAATCTTTGTTTGGATCTTCCAGACGCTGGACAATCTTTGTTTGGATCTTCCAGACGCTGGACAATCTTTGTTTGGATCTTCCAGACGCTGGACAATCTTTGTTTGGATCTGCCAGACACTGGACAATCTTTGTTTGGATCTGCCAGACACTGGACAATCTTTGTTTGGATCTGCCAGACGCTGGACAATCTTTGTTTTGGATCTACCAGACGCTGGACAATCTTTGTTTTGGATACGCTTATCGAAGTAATAACAAACTTATTTGCGTCGACCTAATAAGGAAAAGAACATGATTATTTGAGTCTCCCTAACATTACAAAACGCTTGTTTGGTCTGCCTAACATTACAAAACGCTTGTTTGGTCTGCCTAACATTTCAAAACTCTTGTTTTTTCTGCGTAACATTACAAAACGCTTGTTTGGGTCTGCCTAACATTTCAAAACGCTTGTTTGGTCTGCCTAACATTACAAAACGCTTGTTTGGTCTGCCTAACATTTCAAAACTCTTGTTTTTTCTGCGTAACATTACAAAACGCTTGTTTGGGTCTGCCTAACATTTCAAAACGCTTGTTTGGTCTGCCTAACATTACAAAACGCTTGTTTGGTCTGCCTAACATTTCAAAACTCTTGTTTGGTCTGCCTAACATTTCAAAACGCTTGTTTTGGTCTGCCTAACATTACAAAACGCTTGTTTGGGTCTGCCTAACATTTCAAAACGCTTGTTTGGTCTGCCTAACATTTCAAAACGCTTGTTTGGGTCTGCCTAACATTACAAAACGCTTGTTTGGTCTGCCTAACATTACAAAACGCTTGTTTGGTCTGCCTAACATTTCAAAACGCTTGTTTTGGTCTGCCTAACATTACAAAACGCTTGTTTGGGTCTGCCTAACATTACAAATCGCTTGTTTGGTCTGCCTAACATTTCAAAACGCTTGTTTTGGTCTGCCTAACATTACAAAACGCTTGTTTGGGTCTGCCTAACATTTCAAAACGCTTGTTTGGTCTGCCTAACATTTCAAAACTCTTGTTTGGTCTGCCTAACATTTCAAAACGCTTGTTTTGGTCTGCCTAACATTACAAAACGCTTGTTTGGGTCTGCCTAACATTTCAAAACGCTTGTTTGGTCTGCCTAACATTACAAAACGCTTGTTTGGTCTGCCTAACATTTCAAAACTCTTGTTTGGTCTGCCTAACATTTCAAAACGCTTGTTTTGGTCTGCCTAACATTTCAAAACGCTTGTTTGGGTCTGCCTAACATTTCAAAACGCTTGTTTGGTCTGCCTAACATTTCCAAACTCTTGTTTGGTCTGCCTAACATTTCACAACGCTTGTCTGGGTCTGCCTAACATTTCAAAACGCTTGTTTGGTCTGCCTAACATTTCAAAACGCTTGTTTGGTCTGCCTAACATTACAAAACGCTTGTTTGGTCTGCCTAACATTTCAAAACGCTTGTTTGGTCTGCCTAACATTTCAAACGCTTGTTTGGGTCTGCCTAACATTACAAAACGCTTGTTTGGTCTGCCTAACATTACAAAACGCTTGTTTAGGTCTGCCTAACATTTGCAAATTCACTTGTTTATATATATAACTAACATTACACGAGCACTCTTGCTTGAACCAGCTGGGTACTGACAGAATATATTTGGTCGGGTAGGTAGGTCAGTTTCTGTAACTTGTTGTATAGGCCTGGTCACAGACCGGACCGCGGGGGCGTTGACCCCCGGAACTCTCTCCAGGTAAATAGGTTCACGTTCGCTTGATTTAGATAAACACTGCAGGAACAAGTTGCTGTGGTTGGGACGTGTACTGTAACAGCACTTACCTTTTTTGGCTGAATATATGGAAAAGGTAGACAGTGGGGTGGAGGCGATCTGCTGAAAAAACTAAATGATTAATTTCCACTAAGTCTATTCAGATAAAAATAATTAGGAGTTTATAGAAGTTCATTTCGTCAGCCGCCATTCCCCGATGTCACATTTACCGCAGAAAAGAGTGGATGAGAATAGAGAAACGTGCAAGAATGGTTAATAGGAAAATGATATAACAGAGTTAATGCGAGAACCTCTGCTGCCTTATGATCATTGTTCATCCTGTTAAATTATAGTTTTTTTAACGTACTCCTCGGGGCATATTATTTGATTTATGGCATATAGACTGTTAAGTTAGATTAGGTTAAATTTAGTTAAGCTTGGTTGCCTCTATCACATAACATACCACAACTGAACACCAAAACATCACATGTGTTTCAGTCACAGAATACGTCAACAAAAATATTTGCGTCAGTTGAACACTACAACAAGACACACGTTACAGTGAGTTGAACACTACAACAAGACACATGTTACAGTGAGTTGAACACTACAACAAGACACATGTTACAGTGAGTTGAACACTACAACAAGACACATGTTACAGTGAGTTGAACACTACAACAAGACACATGTTACAGTGAGTTGAACACTACAACAAGACACACGTTACAGTGAGTTGAACACTGCAACAACACACATATTTCAGGTAGTTGAACACAACTGTCTAGTCCAGTTGAGAACTACAGCCTTGAACTGACTATTCATGAGGTCGGTCTGCAAAATGCATAAATTTTCCCATTGTGTGTCGAGAGCATAAGTCTGGTGGAGGCGGAGTCCAGCTGCTGCAGCTGGCACTAGTGGTGTTCCTGCCCACACCTCTCACCCAGCTGCTGCAGCTGGTACTAGTGGTGTTCCTGCCCACACCTCTCACCCAGCTGCTGCAGCTGGCACTAGTGGCACTCCTCCCCATTCCTCTCACCCAGTTGCTGCAGCTGGCATTAGTGGCACTCCTGCCCACACCTCTCACCCAGCTGTTGCTGCTGGCACTAATGATGTTCCTGCCCACACCTCTCACCCAGCTGTTGCTGCTGGCACTAATGATGTTCCTGCCCACACCTCTCACCCAGCTGTTGCTGCTGGCACTAGTGGCGCTCCTGCCCACACCTTTCACCTTTCAGCAGCAGCAGCAGCAGCAGCAGCAGCAGCAGTCTTTGCTCATCTTAACACAGATTTCTGGTATCTTCAGCAGGATACAGGTTGAAGCCACCAACTTTAAGTTCCTCTGTTAACCAGTGATCCAGTACAAAATTATCTCCTGTTACAGGTTTAGCTGTGATCACTTCTGTGATTACTTACTTTCTAAACATCCGAAATTATGTCGGCATTTAGTGCAAAATAGTGGTGACATTAGCCATTTGCGCGTCCCTGATTCCAGACATAAGTGGACGTGAGCTCTGAAGTACATCCGAGTTAAGTATTTCGACCCCAAAGGCGTCTTGCAATGTGTCATGCTCGTCGCCGGGTCGTCATGGACAGAGGACATAGTCATTATCGGGAAAGGAAGCTGATAATTTTTTTTTTAATCTGATTGATGAGCTAGTATTGACCTTCCGCAGGTTTGTCAAGAGGGGCTACCAGGCTACCACATAATTAACATTAGAGGTTTTATGTGTAATCTGCATAGGGATTGTGATATTTTAAAAGTATGATCAAGTACAGGATCTTGAACCATAACTTTCTCTCCTTTGTTGTGGCATGCTAAGAGTATTATATTTTATTCGGCGAATATCTCACACCTATATAGGCATATCCTCCCGACTAGCGAAACAGATGCTAAGAGTATAACAAGAAGGGCTCTCTTGTTGTGCTAGCACCTTGGTTTAACTCAGCCAATCACAAGGAAGTCTACTAGAGTTGTGAAGCGATGTTGGACACTTGTAAACCGACATTTCAAGTCTGGTTGCTCACAGTTCTCACTGTGTTTCTTGCTTGCAAAAAATTGTTTTATATATATATTGTACATATACTTGCATGCTGCTCCAACCAGGTGTAAAGTCCACAAGACTAAAACTGTGTTCGTAATATTTGTCAAATGTACCGGAGTTAGATGCCTTATCATACCTCTGTTTCATGTTGTAGTCTTTCCTTGAAATCGTGTGTAGGATGACTTGTGATGTAACTTTACAGTCACCATTCTTATATTACGGCTAATCATCAGCTTGAAGAGACTACCCAGTAGGCTCCTGCAAGGTTATTCTTATAGCAGAGAGATACAAAAGCAGAGACTCCTCCCAGTCTGTATTAAAATGTAGGTAATAAGTTCGAATCATTGTCTTCAAAGTTTGACGGAACCTTTCTAATGCTCCCTGAGACAGAGGGTGTTAAGCAGCTTATTGTCTAGAACTCTTAAAACTTCTCGAAAACTCTGGCAGTAAAGTGAGTCCCCTTGTCTCTTTGAATTGTCCGTGGGATTTCCATTTGGGATGAAAATCTAATTATATCTTTTAAAATTAATGTTATATAAATACTGGGCATATAACTCTCTCAGGATTCCTGGTAGTTTTATCCAAAATAGTGAATATGTTCCGGTTACCCGATTTGGCCTTAAAAGACTCCACACAATCGATGACCAGACCCGAAAAGGGGTTCTCCATCAGCTTGTATAAAATATAATAATAATAATAATAATAATAATAATAATAATAATAATAATAATAATAATAATAATAATAATAATAATAATAATAATAATAATAATAATAATAATAATATCTTTATTTTTACAAGTACATGTACAAGGTATACAGACCATAGCTGACATCAGTGACATGCTACTATATAGAAAGCCGCTTGTTATGCTGAGCATTTCGGGCAAATTAGGTCAATTTCGTCCCAGGATGCGACCCACACCAGTCGACTACACCCCAGGTACCCATTTGACAGGTGGGGTGAACAGCGTCAGCAGGTGTCTCATGAAAACACGTTCTAATGTTTTCCAGCCGTACCGGGTTATCGATCCCCGGACCTCAGTGTGTGTGAGCTGAATGCTCTAGAGATCGAGCTAGGGGGACACCCAGGTGTCCAGTGTCCAGTCTTTCCCACCTTCTGGCAGGACCTGATGTATCTCTGGAAGTTTTGTTTTAAACATTGCAACCAAAATGCTTACAGATTCTATATCCTAAATCTCAACCCAAAGATGAACTGTGTGCTACCAACAATAACTGGGAACGATTTTTTTTTTTTTTTTTTTTTGGGGGGGGGGGAATGACTAACCGTCAGACGTAGAGATCCCCATTAACCTTCAGAGACCCCCGACTGGAAGGTAGATGAGAGATGTGGTCCCGGTGTTGTTCTCTCGTGAAGGTCGTTCTTTCCAGCAAGGGAGCAGGATCGTCTGGCAGTCATGCCACCCAGGAATAGAAAGGCTTGACCAAGGAACCATCACCTGATTGGCGAGGCCATGGCCATTTGTCATCTTCAAACAATTTTTTCAACCTAACGTCGAAATGCATTGCCCGAAATGCATTTCATACTAGTGACACTCTTGTGCCTAACAATGTTATGCAACATGTAAACTACATTGTTTCTGTACAGCATAAGAAAATATAAATTTGAAATTGAATCTGCAAAAAAGTCATCATTCTTATTGGATTATCCCTTGGACGTTGCCGTATTACAGTCATAACTGAAAGTGCCTCGGGTGCTGAGCTATCAGGATTTACTACAAGATTATGATACAGTCTACGAGAGAGGGCGTCAACGCCGATTAACAATAGTGTATCTATCTTGGGAAATTCACCAGACACGCTTAGTTTTAAGGCATATTTTAATAGGGGGACAGCAATAATTACCCCACCAAAGCTTCAAGGAGAACATTTTTATTAAGTGATGTTTCTTTGGATGTGAATAGTACCCCATTTCGTAATAGAATGAATTAAGTTCCAGTATGTCTTAAAGCTTCCACTTTAAGAGATACGAGAGGATCGGACTTATGTATTAAAACCTGGCTTTCACCTTAGAAGTGGGCCATACATGTGTCTGCTTCCTTCTGGAATTTGCGAATACCACTGGGGAAAGATTACCAACAGTACCGATTTACCAACTGTTGAAGACTGTCTTTGGAATTAAAAACAGACAAAATGGCCGGGCTTTTGGTGGAAGAGGCTGTTCATTGGCTCTGGAGTTTCTTCTCTACGAAAGCCTTCCTGGTCCTGCCGGGTCTTTAGTGTGGAATATCGCTATTATTTACAGCTTCCTTCTTCATATCACGTGCAAAGCTCTTTCCAAGATACCCATTATCACCATAAAGTTATTGGGAAGAGATTTTGAAGGCTCTCTCACTCAAAAATCGATTAGCCTTGAAGGTGTCTGCCAATTTTGGTGCCTCCAGAACTGAAGTCAAAGGGAGATTCTCCAGTAAAACCCTCTCCTCCCGACCAACCGAATCGGGGAAATTAACTAAAGTAATTACACCTTAATTCCTTAAGGTGTACCTCGTAGCCTCCAACAGGTGTAGCTGGTAGTCATATTTCATAGTCTGAGGTAAGCAAGTGTAATCTGACAACATAAATGGCATTTAGATATTTTTAAGGTGAATGGAAGTTTTATACTAAGGTAGTGTTTTTCAGAAAAGATGAAGATAAGCTTTACTGGGATAAATATAAAACAAATGCATGTTTTCCAGTCTTTTATTAACATGGTAAGTATTTATGTATAGTTTCAGGAATACAATGTTGACATTTCGAGGATACAATGGTAACAATTTAAGAATATAATGGTAACAATTCAAAAATACAATGGTAACATTTTAAGAATACAATGGCAACATCTCAAGAATACAATGGTAACAATTCAAGAATACAATGGTAATAATTCAAGAATACAATGATAGCATTAGAAGAATACATATTAATCACTTATGCACACTGGTGACATTTCAAGAATGTATGTTATAGCAAACAGAAAAAGTAAACAAATGATGCAAGATGCAAACAACTTTCCCCGATGCAGTTCAACTCCCCCTGTGATAGTTTACCATTTGATAACGTACTCGATGACATACACAACACATCATAGTTCAATCTTCTGCATCTTGGGGTAAAATCAGGGCGTTTGTATCCTGTGGAACTACTGGTATCTAACAGGTACCTTTTGTTAGGTAAGACACATATGCAACAGTTAGGTATCTTTATTATGAAACGTTTCGCCTACACAGTAGGCTTCTTCAGTCAAGTACAGAAAAGTTGATAGAAGCAGAAGACTGAAGAAGCCTACTGTGTAGGCGAAACGTTTCATAATAAAGATACCTAACTGTTGCATATGTGTCTTACCTAACAACCTGTCGGTATTTTATACCATTCAGGTACCTTTTATCATCAAAGCCAAGCACCTTTTTAGTCTTAAATATGAATATTTCCCCTTCACATTACTAATCGATTTACACTAGTTTCCTTATCTGGATTACACAAATCATTCTTATAGGCATTATGAGTTAACTAAGGCATGTAATGGGATGGGATTTCTTTTGCTCTACTGGTATTTTCTGTCTCACCGTCCAGTTTTACATATATTTTTGCCTTCATAACAATTATCTCACTAATATTATAAAGTGTCATTCCAGATTTTGATAATCCTAACTCTCCTTTCCTGCAATTATCATGCAATAGATGATCTAGGTGCTAATTAGAAAAATCTATGTATTACAACAATGGTTCCCACTTTAAGTCAGTGTGAAAATTCCTTCATTTTATGCTTGATATGTAAGAATCTGAGTGCACAACAAACCAGCATCATCCTCATAGTGAGGCTTTGACACATTATACCCAAAGTAATACAATTTATTTTTGGCAGTCCCGAGAAATAGGAAACCAAGATAAACAGACTCGTTATTCAATAATTTTGGTGTGGTAAATGAACAAATTACTCTGTCTTAACCCATATGTGTAATGGACCTTCGGCACTTTAGGGAAAGCCTTTCCGTTTTCCAAATATCTGTATGTGTCACCATACCTTGCAATATTGAGTAGCAATTTACCATAAATGTCATTATTATTCAACTTAAAAGCTATGGTGTTTCCATCTCAAGCAAGACTGACCAGTAGATGTGTGTGTTTAGCCTGCTAGTGTGAATCTGACTTCAGTCAGTGAGGTAAACATAACATCAACTCAGCTGGAGTTGATGTATGCTCGTTGATTGACGTATAAACCTGAGAGTTCTGATAAATAATTTTGAAAACCGACAAGTTGTCGGTTTTCGAAACCATTTATGACATCTGTCAGACACTGCAACATTACGGGATCTTGATACGAGGAATTTTTCAATGTTTGTTCAACCTATGGACGATGACCTACTTATACTAGTGGATGGTCCCACTGTGACTCATGAAATCGTAATGACACGATTGCAAACAAACCATACCACGGGCGGGATTTGAACCAGCGGTCAGAGTCTCAAAACTCCATCCCGTCGCGTTAGCCACTGGACCAGCTAGCCACAATAAGATTCATCCAACTAGTTATATTTCTACACCATAGGAAGGTTAGCACAGGCACCACTGTGACCACAAATGCAAGTTTTTACAGACGAATCTCTAGCTAGCGTGGCCGTGACGAACTCTAGCTCAAGTCCCTTCACTGCCGTCAACATGACTGTGATCCCGCCTCCTCCTGCTTCTACTCACCTGACTACGGTATATAAGCCACTTCTCCGACCATATGTTGTGTATGGGCAGACGTCCTGAGGTGATGTTGCGAGGTAATGTAGGCAGACGTCTGGGTGATGTAGCGAGCTGACGTCAGGAAGAATGGGCAGACGTCCTGGGTGATTTCGCGAGGTGACGTTGGCAACATGTTGACGTCAGGCAATGGTGACGTCAGGGATGACGTCAGGCAACAGACAACACGTGGCTTGGACATCTGGCTTTATCAGGGATGGACAACACGTGGCTTTGGGCATCATGACATGATTATCCACTGACCTGGTAAATCATGTGGCTTGTTGATCCACACAGCTTGGAGATCCACAAGGCTCGGAGATCCACGTGGCTTGCTCATCCACACGGCCTCGAGTGACTTCAGGCGCTCAGATATACAGCTCTGACCAGGAATTCTTCACACGGAATTTACAGAGAAACAGTAAAGAGAGAGAATGGCATTGAGCAGTGGTGGTGGAGTGGGTGGTAGCGTGGCATATGGTGAGGATATGAGGTGAGGATATGTGGTGTACTTGCATCCAGTATGCGAAAACACCACATAACACACCTCTGACTCGCTGAAAAAGCCATGCTCAGTTGAAACAGCAGCAGCATCCTGCGGGTGATGACTGAGAACAGCGTGGGATGCCGGAGTCGAAGGTGACGCCATAAAGATTTCTCGAGGAAATTCAGCGAGATGGAGCCTGCATCCTCTCTGTACCTGTGTCTGGATGCTGAGAGTGGCAGACACGACATCAGGATGCTGCGAGTCGATGAAATAGTCAACATCTTCATACTTCCTTCCTTCCTCAGAGCAAACAGCACTGCTGCAAACAGCACTGCTGCAAACAACACTGCTGCAAACACCGCTGTCACCGATATTACAAGATATGCAACATAACACAGGAACAGCATCTCAGAACACAGAACAGCATCCCTCCACACAGAACAGCATCCCAGAACACAAAACAGCATCCCAGAACACAAAACAGCATCCCAGAACACAGAACAGCATCCCAAAACACAGAAACACCATCCTGGAACACAGAAGAGCATCCCAGAACACAGGAATAACCTCCTAGAACATAGGAACAGCTTCCCAGAACACAGAACATCATCACAAAACACAGGAACAGCATCACGGAACACAGGAACAGCATCCAAGAAGAGAGAAATAGCATCCCAGAACACAAGAACAGCATACCAAATCTCAGAAACAGCATCCCTTATCACAGGAATAGCATTCCAGAACACAGAACAGCATCCCAGAACACAGAACAGTATCCCATATTACAGGAACGGCATCCCAGAACACAGGAACAGCATCCCAGAACACAGATCAGCATCCCAAACCAGAGAAACAGCATGCCAGAACACAGGAACAGCATGCCAGAACACAGGAACAGCATGATAGACCACTGGAACAGTATCCCGGGAGATGTTACATGTCCCAAGGTCATGGCTGAATCTGCACGTGAAGTCAGGATGATTTTCACTTTCTCTACATAGATAATATTTACTTATTCCCAATTAGCTCTTAAGTTACATAAAATTAGAAATTTTGAACGAGAAAGAAAATGCCTACTAGACATCAGTTTTTGAGAAATATTTGTGAAGGCGAAGAATGTTAAAAACAAATTACTGAAATACTGTTTGGCATCAGTTGACTAGTCATACGATCATTGTTATGAGTGAGTGTAGTGGTTGTGGCCAGTGTATTGAGTGTTCCACACCAACACAGTGTATTAGTACCTCCAGTGTACTGAGTGTTCCACACCAACACAGTGTATTAGTACCTCCAGTGTACTGAGTGTTCCACACCAACACAGTGTATTAGTACCTCCAGTGTACTGAGTGTTCCACACCAACACAGTGTATTAGTACCTCCAGTGTACTGAGTGTTCCACACCAACACAGTGTATTAGTACCTCCAGTGTACTGAGTGTTTCACACCAACACAGTGTATTAGTACCTCCAGTGTACTGAGTGTTCCACACTAACACAGTGTATTAGTACCTCCAGTGTACTGTGTTCCACACCAACACAGTGTATTAGTACCTCCAGTGTATTGAGTGTTCCACACCAACACAGTGTATTAGTACCTCCAGTGTACTGAGTGTTCCACACCAACACAGTGTATTAGTACCTCCAGTGTACTGTGTTCCACACCAACACAGTGTATTAGTACCTCCAGTGTATTGAGTGTTCCACACCAACACAGTGTATTAGTACCTCCACTGTACTGTGTTCCACACCAACACAGTGTATTAGTACCTCCAGTGTACTGAGTGTTCCACACCAACACAGTGTATTAGTACCTCCAGTGTACTGAGTGTTCCACACCAACACAGTGTATTAGTACCTCCAGTGTACTGTGTGTTCCACACCAACACAGTGTATTAGTACCTCCAGTGTACTGAGTGTTCCACACCAACACAGTGTATTAGTACCTCCAGTGTACTGTGTTCCACACCAACACAGTGTATTAGTACCTCCAGTGTACTGAGTGTTCCACACCAACACAGTGTATTAGTACCTCCAGTGTACTGAGTGTTCCACACCAACACAGTGTATTAGTACCTCCAGTGTACTGAGTGTTCCACACCAACACAGTGTATTAGTACCTCCAGTGTACTGAGTGTTCCACACCAACACAGTGTATTAGTACCTCCAGTGTACTGAGTGTTCCACACCAACACAGTGTATTAGTACCTCCAGTGTACTGAGTGTTCCACACCAACACAGTGTATTAGTACCTCCAGTGTACTGAGTGTTCCACACCAACACAGTATATTAGTACCTCCAGTGTACTGAGTGTTCCACACCAACACAGTGTATTAGTACCTCCAGTGTACTGAGTGTTCCACACCAACACAGTGTATTAGTACCTCCAGTGTACTGAGTGTTCCACACCAACACAGTGTATTAGTACCTCCAGTGTACTGAGTGTTCCACACCAACACAGTGTATTAGTACCTCCAGTGTACTGAGTGTTCCACACCAACACAGTGTATTAGTACCTCCAGTGTACTGAGTGTTCCACACCAACACAGTGTATTAGTACCTCCAGTGTACTGAGTGTTTCTCTCAAATACGGTGAGGAATAATACTGCACCACTGTTACACTTTCTGAGTGTTTGCGTCACTGCTTGAGTGTTTGTAAAAAGAGTGAATTTAAAGTTGTCGTTATATATATATATATATATATATATATATATATATATATATATATATATATATATATATATATATATATATATATATATGTCGTGCCGAATATGTAAAACTGGTCAATTAGCAAGAACTCGTTTAAAATTAAGTCCTTTCTAAAATTTTCTCTTATACGTTTAAAGATATATTTTTTTCATTAATGATAATGTAAAAATTTATAATTTTGCACCAAAAGAATCTTAGAAAACTTACCTAACCTTATAATAACAAGAATAATTTATTTTAGCCTAACCTAACTAAATATACTTTAGATTTATTTACAATAATTTAATACTAAACAAACACAATGAAATATATTTTTCTCGTTAGGTTCAGAATGATTTTGGCGAAATTATTGCATACACAAATTTTCACTTGTCCTATATGGCAAGATGAACGTTGCTATTTAAGCCAAGATCGCAAGTTCTGCCTATTCGGCACGACATATATGCATATATATATATATATATATATATATATATATATATATATATATATATATATATATATATATATATATATATATATATATATATATAAATATATTCAAGATAGTAGGTTGGTAGACAGCAACCGCCCAGGGAGGTACTACCGTCCTACCAAGTGACTGTAAAACGAAAACCTGTAATTGTTTTACATGATGGTAGGATTGCTGGTGTCCTTTTTTCTGTCTCATAAACATGCAAGATTTCAGGTACGTCTTGCTACTTCTACTTACATTTAGGTCACACTGCACGTACAAGTACAAGCATATACATACACACCCCTCTGGGTTTTCTTCTGTTTCTTTCTAGTTCTTATTCTTGTTTATTTCCTCTTATCTCCATGGGGAAGTGGAACAGAATTCTTCCTCCGTAAGCCATGCGTGTTGTAAGAGGAGACTAAGGTGCCGGGAGCAAGGGGCTAGTAACCCCTTCTCTTGTATAAATTACTAAATTTAAAAAGAGAAACTTTCGTTTTTCATTTTGGGCCACCCTGCCTTGGTGGGATACGGCCGGTTTGTTAATATATATATATATATATATATATATATATATATATATATATATATATATATATATATATATATATATATATATATATATATTTTTATTTATTTATTTTATTATCACACTGGCTGATTCCCACCAAGGCAGGGTGGCCCGAAAAAGAAAAACTTTCACCATCATTCACTCCATCACTGTCTTGCCAGAAGGGTGCTTTACACTACAGTTTTTAAACTGCAACATTAACACCCCTCCTTCAGAGTGCAGGCACTGTACTTCCCATCTCCAGGACTCAAGTCCGGCCTGCCGGTTTCCCTGAACCCCTTCATAAATGTTACTTTGCTCACACTCCAACAGCACGTCAAGTATTAAAAACCATTTGTCTCCATTCACTCCTATCAAACACGCTCATGCATACCTGCTGGAAGTCCAAGCCCCTCGCACACAAAACCTCCTTTACCCCCTCTCTCCAACCTTTCCTAGGCCGACCCCTACCCCGCCTTCCTTCTACTACAGACTGATACACTCTTGAAGTCATTCTGTTTCGCTCCATTCTCTCTACATGTCCGAACCACCTCAACAACCCTTCCTCAGCCCTCTGGACAACAGATTTGGTAATCCCGCACCTCCTCCTAACTTCCAAACTACGAATTCTCTGCATTATATTCACACCACACATTGCCCTCAGACATGACATCTCCACTGCCTCCAGCCTTCTCCTCACTGCAACATTCATCACCCATGCTTCACACCCATATAAGAGCGTTGGTAAAACTATACTCTCATACATTCCCCTCTTTGCCTCCAAGGACAAAGTTCTTTGTCTCCACAGACTCCTAAGTGCACCACTCACTCTTTTTCCCTCATCAATTCTATGATTCACCTCATCTTTCATAGACCCATCCGCTGACACGTCCACTCCCAAATATCTGAATACATTCACCTCCATACTCTCTCCCTCCAATCTGATATTCAATCTTTCATCACCTAATCTTTTTGTTATCCTCATAACCTTACTCTTTCCAGTATTCACCTTTAATTTTCTTCTTTTGCACACCCTACCAAATTCATCCACCAATCTCTGCAACTTCTCTTCAGAATCTCCCAAGAGCACAGTGTCATCAGCAAAGAGCAGCTGTGACAACTCCCACTTTGTGTGTGATTCTTTATCTTTTAACTCCACGCCTCTTGTCAAGACCCTCGCATTTACTTCTCTTACAACCCCATCTATAAATATATTAAACAACCACGGTGACATCACACATCCTTGTCTAAGGCCTACTTTTACTGGGAAATAATTTCCCTCTTTCCTACATACTCTAACTTGAGCCTCACTATATCCTCGTAAAAACTCTTCGCTGCTTTCAGTAACCTACCTCCTACACTATATACTTGCAACATCTGCCACATTGCCCCCCTATCCACCCTGTCATACGCCTTTTCCAAATCCATAAATGCCACAAAGACCTCTTTAGCCTTATCTAAATACTGTTCACTTATATGTTTCACTGTAAATACCTTGTCCACACACCCCCTACCTTTCCTAAAGCCTCCTTGTTCATCTGCTATCCTATTCTCCGTCTTACTCTTAATTCTTTCAATTATAACTCTACCATACACTTTACCAGGTATACTCAGCAGACTTATCCCCCTATAATTTTTGCACTCTCTTTTATCCCCTTTGCCTTTATACAAAGGAACTATGCATGCTCTCTGCCAATCCCTAGGTACCTTACCCTCTTCCATACATTTATTAAATAATTGCACCAACCACTCCAAAACTATATCCCCACCTGCTTTTAACATTTCTATCTTTATCCCATCAATCCCGGCTGCCTTACCCCCTTTCATTTTACCTACTGCCTCACGAACTTCCCCCACACTCACAACTGGCTCTTCCTCACTCCTACAAGATGTTATTCCTCCTTGCCCTATACACGAAATCACAGCTTCCCTATCTTCATCAACATTTAACAATTCCTCAAAATATTCCCTCCATCTTCCCAATACCTCTAACTCTCCATTTAATAACTCTCCTCTCCTATTTTTAACTGACAAATCCATTTGTTCTCTAGGCTTTCTTAACTTGTTAATCTCACTCCAAAACTTTTTCTTATTTTCAACAAAATTTGTTGATAACATCTCACCCACTCTCTCATTTGCTCTCTTTTTACATTGCTTCACCACTCTCTTAACCTCTCTCTTTTTCTCCATATACTCTTCCCTCCTTGCATCACTTCTACTTTGTAAAAACTTCTCATATGCTAACTTTTTCTCCCTTACTACTCTCTTTACATCATCATTCCACCAATCGCTCCTCTTCCCTCCCGCACCCACTTTCCTGTAACCACAAACTTCTGCTGAACACTCTAACACTACATTTTTAAACCTACCCCATACCTCTTCGACCCCATTGCCTATGCTCTCATTAGCCCATCTATCCTCCAATAGCTGTTTATATCTTACCCTAACTGCCTCCTCTTTTAGTTTATAAACCTTCACCTCTCTCTTCCCTGATGCTTCTATTCTCCTTGTATCCCATCTACCTTTTACTCTCAGTGTAGCTACAACTAGAAAGTGATCTGATACATCTGTGGCCCCTCTATAAACATGTACATCCTGAAGTCTACTCAACAGTCTTCTATCTACCAATACATAATCCAACAAACTACTGTCATTTCGCCCTACATCATATCTTGTATACTTATTTATCCTCTTTTTCTTAAAATATGTATTACCTATAACTAAACCCCTTTCTATACAAAGTTCAATCAAAGGGCTCCCATTATCATTTACACCTGGCACCCCAAACTTACCTACCACACCCTCTCTAAAAGTTTCTCCTACTTTAGCATTCAGGTCCCCTACCACAATTAATCTCTCACTTGGTTCAAAGGCTCCTATACATTCACTTAACATCTCCCAAAATCTCTCTCTCTCCTCTGCATTCCTCTCTTCTCCAGGTGCATACACGCTTATTATGACCCACTTCTCGCATCCAACCTTTACTTTAATCCACATAATTCTTGAATTTACACATTCATATTCTCTTTTCTCCTTCCATAACTGATCATTTAACATTACTGCTACCCCTTCCTTTGCTCTTACTCTCTCAGATACTCCAGATTTAATCCCATTTATTTCCCCCCACTGAAACTCTCCTACCCCCTTCAGCTTTGTTTCGCTTAGGGCCAGGACATCCAACTTCTTTTCATTCATAACATCAGCAATCATCTGTTTCTTGTCATCCGCACTACATATATATATATATATATATATATATATATATATATATATATATATATATATATATATATATATATATATATATATATATATATATATATATATATATATATTATATATATATATATATATATATATATATATATATATATATATATATATATATATATATATATATATATCATATCATAAATATTCGCGCAGAGGCAACCATGATGCTTCAACCAAACCAGGTTAGTTTTAGGGTCTCTCAAGGAAGTGAAGCAGCGGTTCATGCAACAAGGGCGTATATCAACAACCTGCCTGAGGACAATGCAGTGGTAAAATTAGACTTGAAGAATGCATTTAATCTCCTGGAAAGAGATGTGGTATTAGCAGCGGTGGAAGAACATTTCCCTGGTCTCTTCCCTTTTGTTTCTGCTGGATATTGCAAGGAATCAATGCTCTTGTTTGGAGAGTATGAAATCACATCATCAGAGGGTGTCCAGCAAGGGAATCCTCTTGCACCATTTCTCTTCTGTATAGCAGTTAGGGAAATCACAGTCAGACTGACCAGTGAGCTAAACATCTGGTTCCTGGATGATGGCACACTAGCAGGTACAAAGGAGTCCCTCCTACATGACCTTACACAGGTAATGACACGGGGACAGGAAATGGGTCTCATCCTGAATCCGTCCAACTGTGAAATCATTTCAGTCAGTCAGCAAGTGATAAATGCAGTGAGATCAAAACTACCAGGAGCAGCAGTCATTGCCCCCACAAACAGTGTCTTGCTAGGAGCACCTCTGGGAAGCAATGCCATTGACATAATTCTCAGGAAGAAATTGGAAGAGTTAAGGAGAATTGAACAACGAATAGGCAATCTGGACACCTACGATGCCTTGTACCTTCTCACAAAGTGCTTGAGTCTGCCCAGGTTGACATATTTCCTAAGATGTGCACCTTCATATGATAACCCTATACTGCACGAATATGACAGTATTCTGAGGCAGATTTTTACTCTAGAAGACGGGCAGTGGAACCAGGCTACACTTCAAGTCAGACTAGGAGGTACTGGTGTTCGCAAGTCATCACAGATTGCGCTACCTGCTTTTCTGTCCTCATGAGTGGCATCCAGAGGGCTTGTAGCAGCAATTCTCCCTGAACATCTTAGGGACAAGATTGGAGTCCAGGACCAAAAGTTCATTGACGGAGCCATGATCTGGGATAATCTGACGGGCTCTGAACCCAGACCTGCTCTCCCCAACAACTACAAACAGTCGCACTGGGATGGTCCAATAGTGGAAAATATAGCCTCAACAATTCTTCAGAGTGTATCAGGGAAGGATAGAGCCCACCTCCTGGCAGTGAGAGCTCCTCATGCAGGGGACTTTCTGTTGGCTGTTCCCAACTCCAGCCTTGGCACACTCCTCGACCCACAGACCATCCGCATTGGTGTTGCCTTTCGCCTTGCTGCCCCTATTCTCGCCGAACACAGCTGTATTTGTGGCAGTGAAGCAGCAAACCGATTCGGGTACCATGGTATTGTGTGCCGTAAATCCGAGGGAAAGATCCCAAGACATGAGGAGGTTAATAACATTATCAAGAGGAGGCTCACAACAGCCGGATGCCCAGCAGTAAGGGAGCCACCCCAACTATGCAGAACTGATGGCAGCCAGAAGCATCCAGATGGTATCACACTTCAAGCCTGGACAGACGGTAAGCAGGTGGTGTGGGACTTCACAAGTGCATTTACCCTGGCTGATACCTATCTCCAATACACCAGGGAGGAAGGAGGGGCAGCTGCCAGCTTCAGGGAGTCCCAAAAGTCTAGAAAATATAGAGAACTTGCCCATCATTATATGTTTGTTCCCATAGGCTCAGAGACCCTTGGCTCATGGGGAAAGAGTACATCTAAGTTCCTTAAGGAGCTACGCAGAAGACTTATCAGGGTAACTAGGGATCCCAGGGCAGCTAGTTTTCTGTTCTAGCGACTCAGCACTGCTGTTTAGAGGGGTAATGCCTGCTGTATTTTGCGCGCGCGCCCCAGTTCTGAAGAGCTGGATGAGATTTTCGCATTATAATCAGTGACAATCATGTAACAATATGTACTAGACATGTATCTCTCACATATCATGTACTGTATATGCAATCTTTATATCAACAATGTATCTCTTAAACCTTTTGTACCATATTATGTAATAAAATATACCTTTGGTAAAAAAGAATGAAAAGATGGGGTGGTAGGGGAAGTGGAATATTCAAACTGCTTCAGGAAGAAATCCAAATATTCTTCCTTGAAGCCTTTTTATCCACTTCTCCGAGGCTGTGGGTCCCACAATTTACACCAGAGGTGAACCCCATCCTTTATTGAATAATATATATATATATATATATATATATATATATATATATATATATATATATATATATATATATATATATATATATATAATATATATATATATATATATATATATATATATATATATATATATATATATAAATAACAATGCTGCACTAGCCAAGGACTCGAACCCATGCTGCTTTGGCCTGCCTCATGGTGGGCGAAAACACATGACGCCCTAATCCACTGGACCATACGATCCTTAAGAGTAGCGCATTCAGCGGAACTGGATGTTGTACTCGCTACCCAAGGACACACGATGGTATGGATGACTCCAGGCTAATTTCATTCTAGTCCCTTGTCCTTGGGTAGCGAGTACAACATCCAGTTCCGCAGGATGCGCTACTCTTAAGGATCGTATGGTCCAGTGGATTAGGGCGTCATGTGTTTTCGCCCACCATGAGACAGGCCAAAGCAGCATGAGTTCAAGTCCTTGGCTAGTGCAATGTTGTTATTGATCAATACCACTCGTTCGTGGTCACAATAATATATATATATATATATATATATATATATATATATATATATATATATATATATATATTCAACAAACCGGCCGTATCCCACCAAGGCGGGGTGGCCCAAAAACAAAAACGAAAGTTTCTCTTTTTAATTTTAGTAATTTATACAGGAGAAGGGGTTACTAGCCCCTTGCTCCCGGCATTTTAGTCGCCTCTTACAACACGCATGGCTTACGGATTAAGAATTCTGTTCCACTTTCCCATGGAGGTAAGAGGAAATAAACAAGAACAAGAACTAGTAAGAAAATAGAAGAAAACCCAGAGGGGTGTGTATATATATGCTTGTACATGCATGTGTAAGTAGAAATAGCAAGACGTACCTGAAATCTTGCATGTTTATGAGACAGAAAAAAGACACCAACAATCCTACCATCATGTAAAACAATTACAGGTTTTTGTTTTACACACACTTGGCAGGACGGTAGTACCTCCCTGGGCGGTTGCTGTCTACCAACCTACTACCTATATATATATATATATATATATATATATATATATATATATATATATATATATATATATATATATATATATATATATATATATATATATATATATATATATATATATATATATATGCAAAACAACCACTCTGAAAGAAAGAGAAATTCCAGAGTGGTTATTTTGCATATTTTGAAATCACCTGTTTACTGTGATCTTATTGCATATATATATATATATATATATATATATATATATATATATATATATATATATATATATATATATATAACTTTAACTTGACTTAAGAAATCGTAATGACACGATTGCAAATAAACCATACCCCCGGCCGGGATTGAACCCGCGGTCATAGAGTCTCAAAACTCCAGCCCGTCGCGCTAACCACTAGACCAGCTAGCCACAATAAGATTCATCCAACTAGGTATATTTCTACACCATAGGAAGGTTAGCACAGGCACCTCTGTGACCACAAATGCAAGTTTTTACAGACGAATCTCCAGCTAGCGTGGCCGTGACGAACTCTAGCTCAAGTCCCTTAAGTCATGTTGACGGCAGTGAAGGGACTTGAGCTAGAGTTCGTCACGGCCACGCTAGCTGGAGATTCGTCTGTAAAAACTTGCATTTGTCGTCACAGAGGTGCCTGTGCTAACCTTCCTATGGTGTAGAAATATACCTAGTTGGATGAATCTTATTGTGGCTAGCTGGTCTAGTGGTTAGCGCGACGGGCTGGAGTTTTGAGACTCTATGACCGCGGGTTCAATCCCGGCCGGGGGTATGGTTTATTTGCATTCGTGTCATTACGATTTCTTAAGTCATGTTGACGGCAGTGAAGGGACTTGAGCTAGAGTTCGTCACGGCCACGCTAGCTGGAGATTCGTCTGTAAAAACTTGCATTTGTGGTCACAGAGGTGCCTGTGCTAACCTTCCTATGGTGTAGAAATATACCTAGTTGGATGAATCTTATTGTGGCTAGCTGGTCTAGTGGTTAGCGCGACGGGCTGGAGTTTTGAGACTCTATGACCGCGGGTTCAATCCCGGCCTGGGGTATGGTTTATTTGCAATCGTGTCATTACGATTTCTTAAGTCATGTTGACGGCAGTGAAGGGACTTGAGCTAGAGTTCGTCACGGCCACGCTAGCTGGAGATTCGTCTGTAAAAACTTGCATTTGTGGTCACAGAGGTGCCTGTGCTAACCTTCCTATGGTGTAGAAATATACCTAGTTGGATGAATCTTATTGTGGCTAGCTGGTCTAGTGGTTAGCGCGACGGGCTGGAGTTTTGAGACTCTATGACCGCGGGTTCAATCCCGGCCTGGGGTATGGTTTATTTGCAATCGTGTCATTACGATTTCTTAAGTCATGTTGACGGCAGTGAAGGGACTTGAGCTAGAGTTCGTCACGGCCACGCTAGCTGGAGATTCGTCTGTAAAAACTTGCATTTGTGGTCACAGAGGTGCCTGTGCTAACCTTCCTATGGTGTAGAAATATACCTAGTTGGATGAATCTTATTGTGGCTAGCTGGTCTAGTGGTTAGCGCGACGGGCTGGAGTTTTGAGACTCTATGACCGCGGGTTCAATCCCGGCCGGGGGTATGGTTTATATAACTTTAGTTGAATCAATGTTGCATTCTTCAGCCCCTGACTTGATCAGTGTTGCAGTCTTCTACACCTGAGCGATCAATGCTACATTCTTCTACACCTGAAGTGATCATTCTTGCATTTCTCAGTAAATGCGATAATCAGTATTACATCAGTCAATTCCTGGAGTGATCAGTGTTGCCTCCATCAACACGTTAGGTGATTAGTTTTGCATATTTCAACAGGAGTGGTCAATATTACGTGTTACAGTACCTAGAGTGATCAATGTTGCATCAGTCAAAGCCTAAAATGATCAGTGTTGCATTTTATACTATCTGGAATGATCATTGTTTTAGTACCAGTAGTGATCAATATTGCATCCTTAAGCATCTGGAGGGATCGATGTGTTCTTAAATTATTTGAGTAATTAATGTGACATCCTTCCAGTGGCCCTAAAGAGATCAATGTTATTCACTATAGTACTGAGAATGATAATTTTTACAGTGCCGAGGGTATATTCTGCGTAAACTTATAACAACGTCAAGTGGTAAATGTACAGTTGTAGAGAAATGTTTGTTGGCACAACGTTTCGCCCCAGGGGTGGGCTATATCGAGAACAATTAAAGAATTACTGAGTATTTTGTATATCAGTTGTGGATGATCAGGTGTTGGTATACTAAGGACTTGCACTGCTAGGGCGTTACTGGCGCATGTTAGATTTCTTGTGTCACGATAAAGTCGTATGGGCGTCACAAAATAACCATCAAACAATTTTGTTTTAATTTGATATTGTTTTTTCAATGTAGATTACTCCCAACATCTACGTTTAAAGTTATTGTTTTCTTAAAACTAACCTGAGTGTTTTCTACGACGTGATGTGGGAGTCAGAGTTGAACATAAATATTGTTCACTATTTTTCAGATGCTGAACTTGAACCTCGTTGTCTAATCTAGAGATGTTGAATATAAGCCTTGTTCTTTATTCTTTTAATGTTGAACGTTAACCTTGTTGTGTAATCTACGGATTTTGAACATATGCCTTGTTGTCTGTTCTTCAGATGTTGAATTAAAGCCTTGTTGGCCAGTCGACAGTTGTCGAACCCTGGGTATGGTAGCACACTTGTAGTCTTCCTCGCCGTGGATATGGTAGCAGACTTGTAATCTCTCACCCTGGGTGCGGTAGCACACTTGTACTCTCCCTCACACGTGTCCGTGGCTTCGGTAGTATACTAGTAGTCCATACCCCCGGCCGGGATTGAACCCGCGGTCATAGAGTCTCAAAACTCCAGCCCGTCGCGCTAACCACTAGACCAGCTAGCCACAATAAGATTCATCCAACTAGGTATATTTCTACACCATAGGAAAGTTAGCACAGGCACCTCTGTGACCACAAATGCAAGTTTTTACAGACGAATCTCCAGCTAGCGTGGCCGTGACGAACTCTAGCTCAAGTCCCTTCACTGCCTTCATCGTGTCATTACGATTTCTTAAGTCAAGTTATACTAGTAGTCTCTGACACTCTTGGGATTGTAGTAAATTCTCTCAGTAGCCCCTCTGGCTACTGAGAGAATTTACTATTGCTAGGTGTCATGTCTTAACACAGAGGTGGATGCAACAGTCAGTATTTCCTATGAAATGTGTTGAATCGTTTCATTTTTTGTTCTGTTATCTGCCTTATCTCAACACGGAACTTTGTCCCATTGTTTTTCTTCCTAGTCTGGTTCACGCTGTACACATCACGCACTTTACTCTTGGAAAATCTCATATCGTCAACAATCGTCATATTAAAGAAACAAAGTACATTCAGTATATACGAGGTACAAGGCACATTCACTATCTACGAGGTACAAGGCACATTCACTATCTACGAGGTACAAGGCACATTCACTATCTACGAGGTACAAGGCACATTCACTATCTACGAGGTACAAGGCACATTCACTATCTACAAGGTACAAGGCACATTCACTATCTACGAGGTACAAGGCACATTCACTATCTACAAGGTACAAGGCACATTCACTATCTACGAGGTACAAGGCACATTCACTATCTACGAGGTACAAGGCACATTCACTATCTACGAGGTACAAGGCACATTCACTATCTACGAGGTACAAGGCACATTCACTATCTACGAGGTACAAGGCACATTCACTATCTACGAGGTACAAGGCACATTCACAATCTATAAAGTACAAGGCACATTCACTATCTATGAAGTACAAGGCACATTCACTATCTACGAGGTACAAGGCACATTCACTGTCTACAAGGTACAAGGCACATTCATTATCTACAAGGTACAAGGCACATTCACTATCTACAAGGTACAAGGCACATTCACTATCTACAAGGTACAAGGCACAATCACTATCTACAAGGTACAAGGCACATTCACTATCTACAAGGTACAAGGCACATTCACTATCTACAAGGTACAAGGCACATTCACTATCTACGAGGTACAAGGCACATTCACTATTTACAAGGTACAATGCACATTCACTATCTACGATGTACAAGGCACATTCACTATCTACAAGGTACAAGGCACATTCACTATCTACAAGGTACAAGGCACAATCACTACAAGGTACAAGGCACATTCACTATCTACAAGGTACAAGGCACATTCACTATCTACAAGGTACAAGGCACATTCACTATCTACGAGGTACAAGGCACATTCACTATCTACGAGGTACAAGGCACATTCATTATCTACGAGGTACAAGGAACATTCACTATCTACAAGGTACAAGGCACATTCACTATCTACAAGGTACAAGGCACATTCACTATCTACGAGGTACAAGGCACATTCACTATCTACAAGGTACAAGGCACATTCACTATCTACGAGGTACAAGGCACATTCACTATCTACGAGGTACAAGGAACATTCACTATCTACAAGGTACAAGGCACATTCACTATCTACAAGGTACAAGGCACATTCACTATCTACGAGGTATAAGGCACATTCACTATCTACAAGGTACAAGGCACATTCACTATCTACGAGGTACAAGGCACATTCACTATCTACGAGGTACAAGGCACATTCACTATCTACGAGGTACAAGGCACATTCACAATCTATAAAGTACAAGGCACATTCACTATCTATGAAGTACAAGGCACATTCACTATCTACGAGGTACAAGGCACATTCACTATCTACAAGGTACAAGGCACATTCATTATCTACAAGGTACAAGGCACATTCACTATCTACAAGGTACAAGGCACATTCATTATCTACAAGGTACAAGGCACAATCACTATCTACAAGGTACAAGGCACATTCACTATCTACAAGGTACAAGGCATATTCACTATCTACAAGGTACAAGGCACATTCACTATCTACGAGGTACAAGGCGCATTCACTATCTACAAGGTACAATGCACATTCACTATCTACGATGTACAAGGCACATTCACTATCTACAAGGTACAAGGCACATTCACTATCTACAAGGTACAAGGCACAATCACTATCTACAAGGTACAAGGCACATTCACTATCTACAAGGTACAAGGCACATTCACTATCTACAAGGTACAAGGCACATTCACTATCTACGAGGTACAAGGCACATTCACTATCTACAAGGTACAATGCACATTCACTATCTACGATGTACAAGGCACATTCACTATCTACAAGATACATGGCACATTCACTATCTCAAAGGTACAAGGCACATTCACTATCTACGAGGTACAAGGCACATTCACTATCTACGAGGTACAAGGCACATTCACTATCTACGAGGTACAAGGCACATTCACTATCTACAAGGTACAAGGCACATTCACTATCTACGAGGTACAAGGCACATTCACTATCTACGAGGTACAAGGCACATTCACTATCTACGAGGTACAAGGTACATTCACTATCTACGAGGTACAAGGCACATTCACTATCTACAAGGTACAAGGCACATTCACTATCTACAAGGTACAAGGCACATTCACTATCTACGAGGTACAAGGCACATTCACTATCTACAAGGTACAAGGCACATTCACTATCTACGAGGTACAAGGCACATTCACTATCTACAAGGTACAAGGCACATTCACTATCTACGAGGTACAAAGCACATTCACTATCTACGAGGTACAAGGCGCATTCACTATCTACAAGGTACAAGGCACATTCACTATCTACGAGGTACAAGGCACATTCACTATCTACGAGGTACAAGGCACATTCACTATCTACGAGGTACAAGGCACATTCACTATCTACGAGGTACAAGGCACATTCACTATCTACAAGGTACAAGGCACATTCACTATCTACGAGGTACAAGGCACATTCACTATCTACGAGGTACAAGGCACATTCACTATCTACGAGGTACAGGGCACATTCACTATCTACAAGGTACAAGGCACATTCACTATCTACGAGGTACAAGGCACATTCACTATCTACGAGGTACAAGGCACATTCACTATCTACGAGGTACAAGGCACATTCACTATCTACGAGGTACAAGGCACATTCACTATCTACGAGGTACAAGGCACATTAACTATCTACGAGGTACAAGGCACATTCACTATCTACAAGGTACAAGGCACATTCACTATGTACGAGGTACAAGGCACATTCACTATCTACAAGGTACAAGGCACATTCACTATCTACAAGGTACAAGGCACATTCACTATCTACGAGGTACAAGGCACATTCACTATCTACGAGGTACAAGGCACATTCACTATCTACAAGGTACAAGGCACATTCACTATCTACAAGGTACAAGGCACATTCACTATCTACGAGGTACAAGGCACATTCACTGTCTACGAGGTACAAGGCACATTCACTATCTACGAGGTACAAGGCACATTCACTATCTACGAGGTACAAGGCACATTCACTATCTACGAGGTACAAGGCACATTCACTATCTACGAGGTACAAGGCACATTCACTATCTACGAGGTACAAGGCACATTCACTATCTACGAGGTACAAGGCACATTCACTATCTACAAGGTACAAGGCACATTCACTATCTACAAGGTACAAGGCACATTCACTATCTACGAGGTACAAGGCACATTCACTATCTACGAGGTACAAGGCACATTCACTATCTACGAGGTACAAGGCACATTCACAATCTATAAAGTACAAGGCACATTCACTATCTATGAAGTACAAGGCACATTCACTATCTACAAGGTACAAGGCACATTCATTATCTACGAGGTACAAGGCACATTCACAATCTATAAAGTACAAGGCACATTCACTATCTACGAGGTACAAGGCACATTCACTATCTACAAGTTACAAGGCACATTCACTATCTACAAGGTACAAGGCACATTCATTATCTACAAGGTACAAGGCACATTCACTATCTACAAGGTGCAAGGCACATTCACTATCTACAAGGTACAAGGCACATTCACAATCTACAAGGTACAAGGCACATTCACTATCTACAAGCCTCACGAAATCGTAATGACACGATTGCAAACAAACCATACCACGGGTGGGGTTTGACACTCCCTGACGGCGGGTTCAAACCCCACCCGTGGTATGGTTTACTATCTACGAGGTACAAGGTACATTCATTATCTTTGACACTATCTTAGCGCTGCTCGAAATTCAAGCATTATCTGTGGTAAGATACTTGACCAGAGAAGTTAGTTGTTACCGACCAGGCCTCACCACGAGGACACAATCACGAGGATTGGCCGGACCTCACCACGAGGACACAGTCACGAGGATTGGCCGGATCTCACCACAAGGACACAGTCTCGAGGGCTCGCGAGACCTCAACACGAGGACACAGTCTCAAGGGTTACCCAGACTTCACCGCGAGGACACAGTCTCGAGGGCTGGCGAGACCTCACCACGAGGACACAGTCTCGAGGGCTGGCGAAACCTCACCACGAGGACACGGTCTCGAGGGTTGGCCAGACTTCACCACGAGGACACAGTCTCGAGGATTGGACACAGATACACTCCCAGTAGAATTACCAACTTTTGTTTACGTAAATGAGTTAAGAATATAAGAATAAAATAATCCTCATAAACCATACCCCCGGCCGGGATTGAACCCGCGGTCATAGAGTCTCAAAACTCCAGCCCGTCGCGTTAGCCACTAGACCAGCTAGCCACAATAAGATTCATCCAACTAGGTATATTTCTACACCATAGGAAGGTTAGCACAGGCACCTCTGTGACCACAAATGCAAGTTTTTACAGACGAATCTCCAGCTAGCATGGCCGTGACGAACTCTAGCTCAAGTCCCTTCACTGCCGTCAACATGACTTAAGAAATCGTAATGACACGATTGCAAATAAACCATACCCCCGGCCGGGATTGAACCCGCGGTCATAGAGTCTCAAAACTCCAGCCCGTCGCGTTAGCCACTAGACCAGCTAGCCACAATAAGATTCATCCAACTAGGTATAGAGTTCGTCACGGCCATGCTAGCTGGAGATTCGTCTGTAAAAACTTGCATTTGTGGTCACAGTGGTGCCTGTGCTAACCTTCCTATGGTGTAGAAATATACCTAGTTGGATGAATCTTATTGTGGCTAGCTGGTCTAGTGGCTAACACGACGGGCTGGAGTTTTGAGACTCTATGACCGCGGGTTCAATCCCGGCCGGGGGTATGGTTTATTTGCAATCGTGTCATTACGATTTCTTAAGTCATAATCCTCATGAACGGTAACCAACTAAAGTTAGAAAGTCGTTTTCTCTGTCTCACAACCGACGATCCTCACTCATGTGTTCCTCTAACTTGTTATAAATCTACGAAGGGAATTTGCTTCAATGGTGATATTTGGTAATTTGTTTCACCTGTCAGCAAATATAATGATGATCAAGTACACTGTTACAATGGCACACACACACACACACACACACACACACACACACACACACACACACACACACACACACACACACACACACACACACACACACACACACACACAAGCACATACACACACACACACACACACACGGGTTCCAAACAGGTGCTGCATACTCCAGTATGGGCCTGACATACACGGTGTACAGTGTCTTGAATGATTCCGATACCTTAGTAAGGAATCATTCAAGACACTGTACACCGTGTATGTCAGGCCCATACTGGAGTATGCAGCACCTGTTTGGAACCCGCACTTGATAAAGCACGTCAAGAACCTAGAGAAAGTACAAAGGTTTGCGACAAGGTTAGTTCCAGAGCTAAGGGGAATGTCCTATGAAGAAAGATTAAGGGAAATCGGCCTGACGACACTGGAGGACAGGAGGGTCAGGGGAGACATGATAACGACATATAAAATACTGCGTGGAATAGACAAGGTGGACAAAGACAGGATGTTCCAGGGAGGGGACACAGAAACAAGAGGCCACAATTGGAAGTTGAAGACACAAATGAGTCAGAGAGATAGTAGGAAGTATTTCTTCAGTCATAGAGTTGTAAGGCAGTGGAATAGCCTAGAAAATGACGTAGTGGAGGCAGGAACCATACACAGTTTTAAGACGAGGTTTGATAAAGCTCATTGAGCGGGGAGAGGGAGGGCCCAGTAGCAACCGGTGAAGAGGCGGGGCCAGGAGCTAGGACTCGACCCCTGCAACCACAAATAGGTGAGTACAAATAGGTGAGTACACACACACACACACACACACACACACACACACACACACACACACACACACACACACACACACACACAAACACACACACACACACACACACACACACACACACACACACACACACACACACACACACACACACACACACACACACACACACACACACACACAAGCACACACACACACACACACACGCACACACACACACAGACAGAACAAAATCAGAACGACAGCAGCTGAGGGAGAGGACAAAAAAGCGAAAGGAGCTAGGAAAAGAGACAAGGAGGGAATCAGCAGAAGTCAGTCAGAGCAGGACAGAACAGCAAGGGCAAGCACACACACAACTACTCTCAGAACCATGCAACCTATCACACCATCCCAACACACACTACAATCCATACCCACAGCCTCCACCCAACACCGAGCTATAGAATCCCACAGTATGCCACCAGGTCTCCCACCCTCACAGGCCCCCCAAACCACAGTGTTGGAAAGGAAACTGAAGGTATGGTACACAAACGCTGATGGAATAACAAATAAGTGGGAGGAGTGGCACGAAAGAGTCAAAGAAGCATCACCGGACATCATAGCTCTCACAGAAACCAAGCTTACAGGTATGATAACAGATGCCATCTTTCCAACGGGATACCAAATCCTGAGGAAAGACAGAGGGAACAGGGGGGGGTGGAGGAGTGGCATTGCTGATCAAAAATCGCTGGAATTTTGATGAGCTGGAGAGAGGAGATAGCGGAGAAGAAAGTGATTACATAGTGGGAACACTTCACTCTGGAGGTCCCAAGGTGGTAATAGCAGTGATGTATAACCCACCACAGAACAGCAGGAGGCCAAGGCAAGAGTACGACGAGAGCAATAGAGCGATGGTTGACACACTGGCTAGAGTGGCCAGAAGAGCTCATGCATGCAGGGCAAAGCTCCTGATCATGGGTGACTTTAACCACAAGGAGATCGATTGGGAGAACTTGGACCCACATGGGGGCCAAGATACATGGAGGGCTAAGATGATGGAGGTGGTACTGGAGAACTTCATGTACCAACACGTAAGGGACACTACAAGAGAGAGAGGAGAGGATGAACCAGCAAGGCTGGACTTAGTATTCACCTTCAGTAGTGCAGATATCTAGGACATCACATATGAAAGACCCCTTGGGGCCAGTGACCATGTGGTTTTAAGCTTCGAATACACAGTAGAGCTACAAGTGGAGGGAGAAGCAGGAAGGCCAGGACGAATGAAGCCAAACTACAAGAAAGGGGACTACACAGGAATGAGGAACTACCTGAACGGGGTTCAGTGGGACAGAGAACTGGCAGGGAAGCCAGTTAATGAGATGATGGAATATGTAGCAACAAAATGCAAGGAGGCTGAGGAGAGGTTTGTACCCAAGGGTAACAGGAGTAATGAAAAAGCCAGGATGAGCCCATGGTTTACCCAAAGGTGCAGGGAGGCAAAAACCAAGTGTGCTAGGGAATGGAAGAAATATAGAAGGCAAAGGACCCAGGAGAATAAGGAGAACAGTCGTAGAGCCAGAAACGAATATGCACAGATAAGAAGGGAGGCCCAAAGACAATATGAAAATGACATAGCAGCGAAAGCCAAATCTGACCCGAAACTGTTGTACAGCCACATCAAGAGGAAAACAACAGTCAAGGACCAGGTAATCAGGCTAAGGAAGGAAGGAGGAGAGACAACAGGAAATGACCGTGAAGTATGTGAAGAACTCAACAAGAGATTCATAGAAGTGTTCACAGAGGAGACAGAAGGGACTCCAGAAAGACGGAGAGGTGGGGCACACCACCAAGTGCTGGACACAGTGCACACAACCGAGGAAGAAGTGAAGAGGCTTCTGAGTGAGCTAGATACCTCAAAGGCAATGGGGCCAGATAACATCTCCCCATGGGTATTGAGAGAGGGAGCAGAGGCGCTATGTGTACCCCTAACAACAATATTCAATACATCTATCGAAACAGGGAGATTGCCTGAGGCATGGAAGACAGCAAATGTAGTCCCAATCTTTAAAAAAGGAGACAGACATGAAGCATTAAACTACAGACCAGTGTCACTGACATGTATAGTATGCAAAATCATGGAGAAGATTATCAGGAGAAGAGTGGTGGAACACCTAGAAAGGAATGATCTCATCAACAGCAGCCAGCATGGTTTCAGGGACGGGAAATCCTGTGTCACAAACCTACTGGAGTTCTATGACATGGTGACAGCAGTAAGACAAGAGAGAGAGGGGTGGGTGGATTGCATTTTCTTGGACTGCAAGAAGGCGTTTGACACAGTTCCACACAAGAGATTGGTGCAAAAACTGGAGGACCAAGCAGGGATAACAGGGAAGGCACTACAATGGATCAGGGAATACTTGTCAGGAAGACAGCAGCGAGTCATGGTACGTGGCGAGGTGTCAGAGTGGGCACCTGTGACCGGCGGGGTCCCGCAGGGGTCAGTCCTAGGACCAGTGCTGTTTCTGGTATTTGTGAACGACATGACGGAAGGAATAGACTCTGAGGTGTCCCTGTTTGCAGATGACGTGAAGTTGATGAGAAGAATACACTCGATCGAAGACCAGGCAGAACTACAAAGGGATCTGGACAGGCTGCAGACCTGGTCCAGCAATTGGCTCCTGGAGTTCAATCCCACCAAGTGCAAAGTCATGAAGATTGGGGAAGGGCAAAGAAGGCCGCAGACGGAGTACAGTCTAGGGGGTCAGAGACTACAAACCTCACTCAAGGAAAAAGATCTTGGGGTGAGTATAACACCAGGCACATCTCCTGAAGCGCACATCAACCAAATAACTGCTGCAGCATATGGGCGCCTAGCAAACCTCAGAACAGCATTCCGACATCTTAATAAGGAATCGTTCAGGACCCTGTACACCGTATACGTTAGGCCCATATTGGAGTATGCGGCACCAGTTTGGAACCCACACCTAGCCAAGCACGTAAAGAAACTAGAGAAAGTGCAAAGGTTTGCAACAAGATTAGTCCCAGAGCTAAGAGGTATGTCCTACGAGGAGAGGTTAAGGGAAATCAACCTGACGACACTGGAGGACAGGAGAGATAGGGGGGACATGATAACGACATACAAAATACTGAGAGGAATTGACAAGGTGGACAAAGACAGGATGTTCCAGAGATTGGACACAGTAACAAGGGGACACAGTTGGAAGCTGAAGACACAGATGAATCACAGGGATGTTAGGAAGTATTTCTTCAGCCACAGAGTAGTCAGTAAGTGGAATAGTTTGGGAAGCGATGTAGTGGAGGCAGGATCCATACATAGCTTTAAGCAGAGGTATGATAAAGCTCACGGCTCAGGGAGAGTGACCTAGTAGCGATCAGTGAAGAGGCGGGGCCAGGAGCTCGGACTCGACCCCCGCAACCTCAACTAGGTGAGCAACTAGGTGAGTACACACACACGCACATGCACACACACTCAGGTCGAGTCATAGCCAGGAGCTATGACTTGACCCCTGCATAGTGAAATTCTACACACACACACACACACACACACACACACACACACACACACATATATATATATATATATATATATATATATATATATATATATATATATATATATATATATATATATGAGAATGCAGAGAATTCGTAGTTTGGAAGTTAGGAGGAGGTGCGGGATTACCAAAACTGTTGTCCAGAGGGCTGAGGAAGGGTTGTTGAGGTGGTTCGGACATGTAGAGAGAATGGAGCGAAACAGAATGACTTCAAGAGTGTATCAGTCTGTAGTGGAAGGAAGGCCGGGTAGGGGTCGGCCTAGGAAAGGTTGGAGGGAGGGGGTAAAGGAGGTTTTGTGTGCGAGGGGCTTGGACTTCCAGCAGGCGTGCGTGAGCGTGTTTGATAGGAGTGAATGGAGACGAATGGTTTTTAATACTTGACGTGCTGTTGGAGTGTGAGCAAAGTAACATTTATGAGGGGGTTCAGGGAAACCGGCAGGCCGGACTTGAGTCCTGGAGATGGGAAGTACAGTGCCTGCACTCTGAAGGAGGGGTGTTAATGTTGCAGTTTAAAAACTGTAGTGTAAAGCACCCTTCTGGCAAGACAGTGATGGAGTGAATGATGGTGAAAGTTTTTCTTTTTCGGGCCACCCAGCCTTGGTGGGAATCGGCCAGTGTGATAATAAAAAAAATATATGTACGTATGTATATATATATATATATATATATATATATATATATCTATATATATATATATATATATATATATATTTATATATATATATCTATATATATATATATATGTATATATATTTATATATATATATTTATATATATGTGTATATATTTATATGTATATATATATATATATATATATATATATATATATATATATATATAATGTATATATATATTATATATATATATATATATATATATATATATATATATATATATATATATATATATATTTTATATATATATATATATATATATATATATATATATATATATATATATATATATATATATATATATATATATATATATATATATATATATATTTACCAGTTTGACCGTAATAAACTTTATCGTCAAACTGGTAAAAGTCTCGAACTAAGATTAAAACAACATAAATATAGCATTAGAACTGGACAAGATTCCAATGCTCTATTTATTCATGTTAGAGATTTTAACCATCCAATTGATTTTCAAAAAGTTGAGAAAATAGTATCAAGCAAGTCCATGGTCGACAGGAATATAATTGAATCTTGTTTCATAAAAAGCAGTTTTGACAATAATATGAATATTTCCTTTGGTTTATATAAATTAGATCCACTTATAATTAATAGAATTTTGGAAGAATTTAATAATACACTGGACAAATAACTTTTAAATTTTCTTGGGTAGAATAGTTTGTGGGTGAGTTGTGCAAAGGACCTATCCAAGTTGGGTCGGCGCGCGTCAGGTGTTTAACCGTTGAGGGATCTGATAGTGAGGTGTTGGCCAGACCCCTTATATAGCTTCCTTGGATGCTTTACTTTCATAGTTCCTTGATAATGTGAGTAGTCACGAAAGCGCTTGGAATTTCTCTATTTTTTCAGAGTGGTTGTTTTGCATATTCCGAAATCACCTGTTTACTGTGATCTTATTGCATATATATATATATATATATATATATATATATATATATATATATATATATATATATATATATATATATATATATATATATATATATATATATATATATATATATATATATATATATATATATATATATATACATATATATATATATATATATATATATATATATATATATATATATATATATATATACATATATATATATATATATATATATATATATATATATATATATATATATATATATATATATATATATATATATATATTTATATATATATATATATATATGGTCAGATCACTGACAGTGATAAGGATATGTGTGAAATCCTCAATACCTACTTCCTCTCAGTTTTCACCCAGGAGAATACTAGCGATATTCCAGAAATAATATATTATGTAGAACAGGACGATAATAAACTATGCACGATTGTGGTAACTAGTGACATGGTCCTCAGACAAATAGGGAAACTAAAACCTAACAAATCCCCAGGTCCTGATGAACTGTTTGCAAGGGTGTTAAAGGAATGTAAAGAGGAACTTAGCATACCTTTGGCTAATCTTTTTAACATATCACTACAAACTGGCATAGTGCCTGATAAGTGGAAAATGACAAATGTAATACCTATTTACAAGGCAGGTGACAAGTCCTTAGCTTCGAACTATAGACCAATAAACCTTACCTCCATAGTGGGAAAATTTATGGAATCAATAATTGCTGAAGCAATTCGTAGCCGTCTTGATAGATACATATTGATTAATGAATCTCTACACGGTTTTACAAAGGAGGCTCCTGTCTTACTAATTTACTAACTTTTTTCACTAAGGTGTTTGAGGAGATAGATCATGGTAATGAATATGATATTGTGTATATGGACTTCAGTAAGGCTTTCGATAGAGTTCCACACCAGAGACTATTGAGGAAACCTATGGCACACGGAATAGGAGGAGAATTTTTTCCTGGGTGGAGGCATGGCTGACAAATAGGCAGCAGAGAGTTTGCGTAAATGAGGAGAAATCAGAATGGGAGCATGTCAAAAGCGGTGTTTCTCAGGTGTCAGTGTTGGGCCCCCTGTTGTTCATAATTTACATAAACGACATAGATGAGGGAATAAATAGCGACATAAGCAAATTTGCTGATGACACCAAAATAGGCCGTCCAATTCATTCTAATGAGGACACTAGAGCACTCCAGGATGATTTAAATAGTGATGCAATGGTCGGAGAAGTGGCAGATGCAGTTTAATATTGACAAATACAAAGTTCTAAATGTTGGACAGTAAATAACCATGCCACATATAAACTAAGTAGTGTAGATCTTAATACTACTGATATGCGAAAAGGATTTAGGAGTTCTTGTTAGCAGTAATCTAAAGCCAAGACAACAGTGCATTAGTGTTCGCAATAAAGCTAACAGAATCTTGGCTTCATATCTAGAAGTATAAATAATAGAAGTCCTCAGATTGTTCTTCAACTCTATATATCCTTGGTTAGGCCTCATTTAGACTATGCTGCTCAGTTCTGGTCACCGTATTACAGAATGGATGTAAATGCTCTGGAAAACGTACAGAGGAGGATGACAAAGATCCCATGTATCAGAAATCTTCCCTATGAGGACAGACTGAGGCCCTGAATCTGCACTCTCTCGAAAGGCGTATAATTAGGGGGGATATGATCGAGGTGTATAAATGGAAAACAGGAATAAATAAAGGGGATGTAAATAGCGTGCTGAAAATTTCCAGCGAAGACAGGACTCGCAGCAATGGTTTCAAGTTGGAAAAATTCAGATTCAGAAAGGATATAGGAAAGCACTGGTTTGGTAATAGAGTTGTGGATGAGTGGAACAAACTCCAGAGTACAGTTATTCAGGCTAAAACGTTGTGTAGTTTTAAAAATAGGTTAGATAAATGCATGAGTGGGAGTGGGTGGGTGTGAGTTGGACCTGACTAGCTTGTGCTGCTGGGTCTGGTGAAGTGCTCCTTCCTTGAGTGGAGCTGACCAGACTGGGTGGGTCATTGGGCTAATTCGGGGGAGGTCATTGGGCTAATCCGGGGGGAGACATGGACCTTCTCCACATGGGTCAGTAGGCCTGTTGCAGTGTTCCTTCTTTCTTATTTACATCCCCTTTATTTATTCCTGTTTTCCATTTATACAAGTCGGTATTTAATCAATAACAACATAGCGACTAGCCGGGGGAATGAACCCTTGTTGTTTTAGCCCGCCTCATGGTGAGCGAAAATTCCAAGACGTTCTAACCCACGGGACCATACAATCCTACAAGAATCACGCACCCAGCAGAGTTAGGTATTGTAGCGTGATCCGAGGGCATACGCAGTGTTGTTATTGATTAAATACCACTCGTTCGTGGCTACAATACAATATATACTGCTTGTAGAGGCTAGTACACCAAACGGGAAGTTGAATGATATTAGTTCGGAGGCACTCACGCCGTTATATGTCCTCGGATCACGGTACAACACCTAGCTCTGCTGGGTGCGTGATTCTTGTAGGATTGTGTAGTCCCGTGGATTAGAGTGTCTTGGAATTTTCGCTCACCATGAGGCAGGCTAGTCGCAGTGTTATTATTTCAAATTAATCAGAAGGGATGCTTCTCTAAATGCAGTTTCTAGACACTTCCCTTCCCTTTATCCCTTCATTGAATCTTATCATAGTGTGACCTCTAAACTATTGTTTGGGGACCATGAAATTGACTGTGAGGGTGTGCAACAGGTGGACCCTCTCGGCCCCTTTCTCTTCTGTCTGCTCATTAAGGAATTCACAGAAGAACTCTCCAGTGAGCTCAATATCTGGTTCTTGGATGATGGTACTCTAGCTGGCACCAAAGAATCTCTCCTAGAAGACATCAGAAAAATTAAAGACATGGGAGAGAGTCTGAGCCTATCTTTAAAGCACACCAAACATGAAATAGTTTCTATCAATCGACAGATGATCTGGAATATCAGTGCTGTTTTACCAGGAGCACGAGCCATTGATCCAGCCACCAGCACTCTCCTTGGTGCTCCTCTTGGGCCCAATGCCATCGATCTGATCCTAGAAAAAATCATCTTAGCTTTCAGGACGATGGAAGGCAGGATGAAAGATATCGATACACATGATGCCTTCTACCTACTCACCAGGTGCTTGTCAATCCCAAAAATTACCTACTTCCTGAGATGCTCCCCAGCCTTCAGCAGTCCAAAACTCAAGGAATATGACTCTCTCTTTAGGACCATGCTAGAGAGTACTCGTACTGAATCTTTCCCTCGAAGATGGACAGTGGTTGCAATCCTCACTTTCAGTCAGGCTTGGGGGCCTGGGAGTACGCAAATCCTCACAGAGCGCCCTACCGACTTTCCTATCCTCTTCCATAGCATCAAATGAGTTAGTAAAGCAAATTCTTCCAGACAACCTCCGTGACTCAGCAGGAATGCAGGACCCTAGCTATGCCAGTGCCATCACTGAATGGGAGACTTTCTGCTCCAGCACCGAAACCTAGTGCAGCACTGGCCTACAAACCGTCAAGTTGGGATAGCCCCATCGCTGAAAAGGTGCTTACAAACATGCTTAGGGCTGTAACATCGAACAGGGAGACTGCCTGTCTCCAAGCTGTGAGTGCACATCACTCTGGGGACTTCCTCCAAACAGCTCCCATTTCGCCAATGGGAACGCGCCTCAACCCTGCTACCCTCCATATTGCAGTGGCTCAGCGCCTTGCTTCTCCAGTTCACACAGAATATACGTGTATTTGCGGCGATGTATAAGCAGACCAGTATGGTCTACATGTTCTTAGCTCTTCCAAAACCAAGGGCTGGCATGCAAGACACAATGAAGTCAATGACATCATAAAGAGAACCCTTGGTGCAACTGGATGCTCAGCCGAGAGGGAGCCCCGATCACTAGCAGCCAATAATACCCACAACCCAGCAAACCGTCTCTATGGGATCACCATCTATCCTTGGAAGAGTGGTAAGCTCTTAGCATGGGACTATACCTGTGTGTCCACACTGGCTGACACCTATATCCACCACAGTGTGGGGCGACAAGGAGGAGTACAAGATCAGCAAGTACAGGGACATAAGCCAACAGTATTAATTTGTCCCAGTGGGATCAGAGACCTTGGGATCATGGAGAAAACATGCCACACGTTCCTTAAAGAATTGCGTTCCAGACTCATCGACACCACCAGGGACCCAAGGGCAGCCACTTTCATGTTCCAGTGCCTCAGCATGGCAATCCAGAGGGGAAATGCTTGCTGCATACTTTACTCGCGTCCGGCTTCGGAGGAGCTGGAGGAAATTCATAATCTCTGATATATTGTACCTATGTATTCATGTTTGTGTTTTCTGTCATTGTATTGTGTCTATTAATAAAATTTACCATAGAATATAAAATATAGGGGGTGGTAGGAGAAGAAAATATTCAAACAGCTCCGGGTTATCCCTGAGGTACTTTTAATGTCTTCTCTGAGGATGAGGGTCCCCAGTCCAGCTATAGAGGTGGTATGTACGTATATATATATATATATATATATATATATATATATATATATATATATATATATATATATATATATATATATATATATATATATATCATTATTTCTTTACTTGTATTTTGAATTTTGCTTGAATATTTAAACGAATGTTCACGAACACATGTAACTAAAACAAGTTACCTAGTATCAATTTGATTTGTAATGTGTACAGATGAATCTGGGGATTCTTTGTGCGTTGTTGATGGCTGCTGTGGCGAGTGCTGAGGGCACGTTGTCTCCTCCTGAGAAGTCCTATAAGATCCTTATGCTTTTCCCAGTGGGATCCAGGAGCCACAAAAACATCTTCATGGCACTGGCTGAGGCACTGGCACAGCGTGGACACAAGGTAACTCCTCACTCAGTTAATTCTTGACAGCAATCACCTCATATTCATTGCTAACTTCTAAGATAAATGTTTTTAATTCTTATTGGTATTATTATTATTATTATTATTATTATTATTATTATTATTATTATTATTATTATTATTATTATTATTATTATTATTATTATTATTATTATTATTATTATCATCATCATTATTTATTTATATTTTAAATATGTTTAACAAAAAAAATTATAAATGAGAATCGCTATCAGTATGGAGTTGTAAATATTTTTTTCTCCCAGCTGATGAGTTGTTTTGATTTGTTACAACTGTGACCCAATGCTATATGACCCTAGTGGGTTTAGCGCTTGATTTTGATTATAATAATACAACTGTGAAGTAATCTTAAGGTCTTCCTCTCTTTACAAGTGATCATTATGTTAACCAGCGAGCCACATCCTCTCCGCAGATAGTGATGCTGTCCAATCACCCGAAGACATCCAAACATGCCAACATTCACGAGGTCACACACGGCCTTCCACACATGAGTCAGGACAATGTAAACATGTTCGACTACCGCAAGGATCGTAGTGGCCCATTTAAGCACTTAAAGGTTGCTCTGCCAGCCATTGCTAGAGACTTGTACAAAGTTCCCGTCGTGAAGGAGATCTATGAGAGAAGGAAAGAATTTGATCTCATAGTGATAAACCATATGTTTAATGAGGTTAGTACTCTTAACTTAGATGAATGTGCTGTGTGAGTGGTCCGAGTCTTGTAGCTAAGTTGTACAACTGCAACTATTTTTAAAGAAGGATGACCATTGGTCACCATTCACTTTCTCAGTATCACTTCAATCAGTAAACAGATATTACCGAAATCGCTTATACATAGCAGGTTGTTTACTCTGTTTTCGATTCCTTTTGATCAGCTCCACAGGTCAGTAATTACTAAGATTACTGATTGGCTAAAACCCTAAAGAATGTTATTTATTGAGTGTTGAGCAAAAGTTGTTCATCGTGGTACCACTCGAGTGGTAAGATTATTTATACAATTATATATAACGAAACGGAAAACTGAGGTTTAAATGTTAAAAAATTGAATAATTTCAGAGCACGAAGTGGTTGGTCCAAACATGTTGTCAACCTGTCGAGTGTTGAACTGACTCGCCATGCTCACCCGGAGTTCGCTGTCAACCTGTCGAGTGTTGAACTGACTCGCCATGCTCACCCGGAGTTCGCTGTCAACCTGTCGAGTGTTGAACTGACTCGCCATGCTAATCCGGAGTTCGCTGTCAAACTGTCGAGTGTTGAACTGACTCGCCATGCTAACCCGGAGTTCGCTGTCAACCTGTCGAGTGTTGAACTGACTCGCCATGCTCACCCGGAGTTCGCTGTCAACCTGTCGAGTGTTGAACTGACTCGCCATGCTAATCCGGAGTTCGCTGTCAAACTGTCGAGTGTTGAACTGACTCGCCATGCTAACCGGAGTTCGCTGTCAACCTGTCGAGTGTTGAACTGACTCGCCATGCTCACCCGGAGTTCGCTGTCAACCTGTCGAGTGTTGAACTGACTCGCCATGCTAATCCGGAGTTCGCTGTCAAACTGTCGAGTGTTGAACTGACTCGCCATGCTAACCCGGAGTTCGCTGTCAACCTGTCGAGTGTTGAACTGACTCGCCATGCTAACCCGGAGTTCGCTGTCAACCTGTCGAGTGTTGAACTGTCTCGCCATGCTCACCCGGAGTTCGCTGTCAACCTGTCGAGTGTTGAACTGACTCGCCATGCTCACCCGGAGTTCGTTGTCAACCTGTCGAGTGTTGAACTGACTCGCCATGCTCACCCGGAGTTCGCTGTCAACCTGTCGAGTGTTGAACTGACTCGCCATGCTCACCCGGAGTTCGCTGTCAACCTGTCGAGTGTTGAACTGACTCGCCATGCTAACCCGGAGTTCGCTGTCAACCTGTCGAGTGTTGAACTGACTCGCCATGCTCACCCGGAGTTCGTTGTCACCCTGTCGAGTGTTGAACTGACTCGCCATGCTAACCCGGAGTTCGCTGTCAACCTGTCGAGTGTTGAACTGACTCGCCATGCTCACCCGGAGTTCGCTGTCAACCTGTCGAGTGTTGAACTGACTCGCCATGCTCACCCGGAGTTCGCTGTCAACCTGTCGAGTGTTGAACTGACTCGCCATGCTAACCCGGAGTTCGCTGTCAACCTGTCGAGTGTTGAACTGACTCGCCATGCTAACCCGGAGTTCGCTGTCAACCTGTCGAGTGTTGAACTGACTCGCCATGCTCACCCGGAGTTCGCTGTCACCCTGTCGAGTGTTGAACTGACTAGCCATGCTAACCCGGAGTTCGCTGTCAACCTGTCGAGTGTTGAACTGACTCGCCATGCTAACCCGGAGTTCGCTGTCAACCTGTCGAGTGTTGAACTGACTCGCCATGCTCACCCGGAGTTCGCTGTCACCCTGTCGAGTGTTGAACTGACTCGCCATGCTAACCCGGAGTTCGCTGTCAACCTGTCGAGTGTTGAACTGACTCGCCATGCTAACCCGGAGTTCGCTGTCAACCTGTCGAGTGTTGAACTGACTCGCCATGCTAACCCGGAGTTCGTTGTCACCCTGTCGAGTGTTGAACTGACTCGCCATGCTCACCCGGAGTTCGTTGTCACCCTGTCGAGTGTTGAACTGACTCGCCATGCTAACCCGGAGTTCGCTGTCAACCTGTCGAGTGTTGAACTGACTCGCCATGCTCACCCGGAGTTCGCTGTCAACCTGTCGAGTGTTGAACTGACTCGCCATGCTCACCCGGAGTTCGCTGTCAACCTGTCGAGTGTTGAACTGACTCGCCATGCTAACCCGGAGTTCGCTGTCAACCTGTCGAGTGTTGAACTGACTCGCCATGCTAACCCGGAGTTCGCTGTCAACCTGTCGAGTGTTGAACTGACTCGCCATGCTCACCCGGAGTTCGCTGTCACCCTGTCGAGTGTTGAACTGACTCGCCATGCTAACCCGGAGTTCGCTGTCAACCTGTCGAGTGTTGAACTGACTCGCCATGCTAACCCGGAGTTCGTTGTCACCCTGTCGAGTGTTGAACTGACTCGCCATGCTCACCCGGAGTTCGCTGTCACCCTGTCGAGTGTTGAACTGACTCGCCATGCTAACCCGGAGTTCGCTGTCAACCTGTCGAGTGTTGAACTGACTCGCCATGCTAACCCGGAGTTCGCTGTCACCCTGTCGAGTGTTGAACTGACTCGCCATGCTAACCCGGAGTTCGCTGTCAACCTGTCGAGTGTTGAACTGACTCGCCATGCTCACCCGGAGTTCGCTGTCAACCTGTCGAGTGTTGAACTGACTCGCCATGCTCACCCGGAGTTCGCTGTCAACCTGTCGAGTGTTGAACTGACTCGCCATGCTAACCCGGAGTTCGCTGTCAACCTGTCGAGTGTTGAACTGACTCGCCATGCTAACCCGGAGTTCGCTGTCAACCTGTCGAGTGTTGAACTGACTCGCCATGCTCACCCGGAGTTCGCTGTCACCCTGTCGAGTGTTGAACTGACTCGCCATGCTAACCCGGAGTTCGCTGTCAACCTGTCGAGTGTTGAACTGACTCGCCATGCTAACCCGGAGTTCGTTGTCACCCTGTCGAGTGTTGAACTGACTCGCCATGCTCACCCGGAGTTCGCTGTCAACCTGTCGAGTGTTGAACTGACTCGCCATGCTCACCCGAAGTTCGTTGTCACCCTGTCGAGTGTTGAACTGACTCGCCATGCTAACCCGGAGTTCGCTGTCAACCTGTCGAGTGTTGAACTGACTCGCCATGCTCACCCGGAGTTCGCTGTCAACCTGCCGAGTGTTGAACTGACTCGCCATGCTCACCCGGAGTTCGGTGTCAACCTGCCGAGTGTTGAACTGACTCGCCATGCTAACCCGGAGTTCGCTGTCAACCTGTCGAGTGTTGAACTGACTCGCCATGCTAACCCGGAGTTCGCTGTCAACCTGTCGAGTGTTGAACTGACTCGCCATGCTCACCCGGAGTTCGGTGTCAACCTGTTGAGTGTTGAACTGACTCGCCATGCTCACCCTGAGTTCGCTGTCAACCTGTCGAGTGTTGAACTGACTCGCCATGCTCACCCTGAGTTCGCTGTCAACCTGTCGAGTGTTGAACTGACTCGCGACCGGCGTAGAATCCTCCTGCTTATTAGTTGGGACATTTAATTATGTTAACAATGCCAAATCTTTTCATCAGTCTGGAAAAACAAGGGGATCTATTCCCTGAAACGCTGAATATTTGAAAAGGCAAGATATATGGAGCTTCGCTCACACCTGTGGAACCGAATTGTCCTCAAAGATTTGTTAAGTCATATTATGATTTAAAGAAAGGTCCTAACTTCACTTAACCAAGCAGACAACGTAAATACGATAGTAATTATGGAGAGGGTAGATTATGACGGAAAAATGAACATTATAAGACAGGGATACTTACGTTCTTAATAAGAACCCATTGGACCAGGTTAATGTTTGTATGATAAACAACTTTGAACTTTACCAAGAGGTAATGACGTCGACGACCCTTCCTTATATGTAAGGTTTGATTAAAACCCACAAGCCAGGTTTTCTATGGAGATCTTTTATTAACACTGTAGGATCAGTAACATACAGCTTGTCAATATGGTTGTTAAAAATATTAACTACATTGCATGGGAACATTTCTGAAGCTCACATAAAAAAAAACAGTGTTGATCTCCTTGACAAATTGCTACTTAAATATATTTAATATTAAATCTAAGATATATATATTTTATTCGTTAAGATCAGATCGATTTCCATGATTTATGGCAAAAACAAAGTTTGATTCGTCTTATTTAGCAAAGAGAACGCCTACCAAATAGGTAAAATTGGACGATTACGCTTATTAGGCACGATATATATATATATATATATATATATATATATATATATATATATATATATATATATATATATATATATATATATCATGGTGAGCGAAAATTCACGACGCTCTAACTCACTGGACCATACAGTCCTACAAGAATCACGCACCCAGCAGAGCTAGGCGTTGTACCAGCCTCCCCAAGCAGTATATATTTTCACTTGACTTATTCGGCAAGAGGAGCGTTGCAATTTAAGCCAAAATCACTAATTTTACCTATTCGGCACGGCATATATATATATACACTCACGCTTCTCTATGTATAAGTATGGGTTAGAACAAAGCGCAATCACACTGTGTGTGTGTGTGTGTGTGTGTGTGTGTGTGTGTGTGTGTGTGTGTGTGTGTGTGTGTGTATGTGTGTGTGTATGTGTGTATGTGTGCGTGTGTGTACTCACCTAATTGTAATCACCTAATTGTGGTTGCAGGGGTCGAGACTCAGCTCCTGGCCCCCGCCTCTTCACTGATCGCTTCTAGGTCCTCTCTGCTCCCTGAGCTTTGTCATACCTCGCCTTAAAGCTATGTATGGTTCTTGCCTCCACTACGTCACTTGCTAGGCTATTCCACTTCCTGACGACCCTATGACTGAAAAAATACTTCCTAACATCCCTGTGACTCGTCTGAGTCTTCAGCTTCCAATTGTGGCCCCTTGTTCCTGTGTCCCCTCTCTGGAACATCCTGTCACTGTCCACCTTATGAATTCCACGCAGTATCTTGTATGTCGTTAACATGTCTTCCATGACCCTTCTGTCCTCCAGTGTCGTCAGTCCGATTTCCCTCAACCTTTCATTGTAGGACATACCCCTGAGCTCCGGACCTAGCCTTGTTGCAAACCTTTGTACTTTCTCTAACTTCTTGACGTGCTTGACCATGTGTGGGCTTCAAACTGGTGCTGCATACTCCAGTATGGGCCTGACGTACACAGTGTGGAGCGGTTATCTGGTTGATGTGTGCCTCCGGAGACGTGCTCTGTGTTATGGTCACCCCAAGAGTGAGGTTTGCAGTCTTTGTCCACCTAGCCTATATACTGTCTGCGGTCTTCTTTGCCCTTCCCCAATCTTCAGGACTTTGCATTAGACAGGGTTGAATTCGAGAAGCCAGTTTCTGGACCACGTGTCCAGTCTGTCCAGGTCTCTTTGTAGTCCTGCCTGATCCTCATCCGATTTAATTGTTCTCATCAGCTTCACATCATCTGCGAGCAGGGACACTTCAGAGTCTATCCCTTCCATCATGTCATTCACATATATCAAAAATAGCACTGGTCCTAGAACTGACCCCTGTGGGACCCCGCTCGTCACAGGCGCCCACTGTGATACCTCTTCACGTACCATGACTCGTTGTTGCCTCCCTGTCAGGTGTTCTCTGATCCATTGCAGTGCCCTCCCTGTTATACACGCCTGCTCCTCCAGCTTCTGCACTAATCTCTTGTAAGGAGCTGTGTCGAAGGCCTTCCTGCAGTCCAGAAAAAATGCAATCCACCTACCCCTCTCTCTCGTGTCTTACTTCTGTTACCTTGTCATAAAACACCAGAAGGTTTGTGACACAGGATTTGCCTTCCATGAATCCATTCAGGTTGTAATTTATAATCCTGTTCGGTTCGGTTCCAGGTGCTCCACCACTCTCCTCCTGATAATCTTCTCCATGACTTTGTATACTATACACGTCAGAGACACAGGTCTGTAGTTTAGTACTTCGTTTCTGTCTCCTTTCTTAAAAATGGGGACTACATTTGCCGTCTTCCATATCTCAGGTAGTTGCCCAGTTTCTAGGGATATATTGAAGATTGTGGTTAGTGGCACGCACAGTGTCTCTGCTCCTTCTCTAAGGACCCTCGGGGAGATATTGTCCGGTCCCATCGCCTTTGAGGTATCAAGGTCACTTAGCAGCTTCTGCACCTCTTCCTCCGTTGTTCGTATGTCATCCAACACCTGTTGGTATATTCCCTGTTGATGTTCCCCTCTGTGCTGCCTTTCCAGAGCCCTTCAAATTTTTATTGTAAATACTGTGTGTGTGTGTGTGTGTGTGTGTGTGTGTGTGTGTGTGTGTGTGTGTGTGTGTGTGTGTGTGTGTGTGTGTATGTCATTTATCACTTTGAGGATATATAGATTGTTACATATTTTCATGACTCACGAAGTCGTAATAATATTATTACAAACAAACCAGGGAACGGGTGGGGTTTGAACGTATGGCCTGGAGTTTCAACGAGTCACTTACCCTGGGTTCAAATCCCACTCGTTCTGTGGTTTATTATTACAAACTCTGTCAAAGGCTAAATATTTCAAGATTATTGTAATTGCTCTTATAAAAAAAATCCACCGACCAATTCTTTTTAAATCATTTACCTTCAGCCCAACGTAGCTCGTCTTGACTGCCAGAACTCACTCTTCCACAGGTTGCGTATCCTTTCCTGCATGAAGTTCCTTTCATCACACTGGCTACTCCAGGGATGGACCCGCGACAGAGTGCCATCCTGGGCAACGTTCTTAACCCTGCTTACGTCCCTATGCATTTCGACTTCCCAAAACCCATGAGCGTATGGCATCGCCTCCTCAACTTCTTAGATCATAGTGTGATGTCGTTTTACTGGCGGAAATGGGCGATCGTCCCACTCATACAGAAGGAGGTGAGAAGTAAGCTGTCACAGGAACATCTCAAAGTTGAAGAGGGTGAAGTACCTCACCAAACATTGGTTTCAATAATTTTGTTGTATATTGTTAAAAATAATTTGCGGCATGTAATATGTGACTTTATGTTACTTATACAACGTAAGTTTGTTGTATGAGTGTTGAAGGTACGTGCAGTAATGTTTGTGGCAACCCTCAGATCTCAGCTCAGTTCCCGAAGCTGCCGCCGTTATTGCAGCTGGAGAGAAACTTGAGCCTAACACTACTCAACACCCACTTCTCTATTAGTATGCCGCTGCCTCTTCTGCCCTCTCAGGTGGAAGTGGGCTCCATGCACTGTCGCCCCGGCAACCCCTTGCCTCAGGTCAATTGTTTTGCTTCAAGTGCTTCCCATATACTGTCTTCTTCATATGATATATCATTCAGGGACCTTATTTAAAAAACATAATCTGTACATGTGCAAAAATTAACATAGTATACTACTTTTGCCAGGAGCTGGAAACATGGATCACGGGCGCAGGATCATCTGGCGTCATATACTTCACTCTGGGTTCTATGACTCGCAGCACATCAATGCCAGTTCAGTATCGAGACTTGTTCATCAAGGCCTTCCGCAGGCTGCCTCAACGAGTCATATGGAAGTACGAGGGAGAGTTGGAGGACATTCCTGACAACGTGATGATCAGCAAGTGGCTTCCCCAACAAGACATTCTTGGTAAGTTCTAGTGTGTATAGCAGCGTCGGTTATAGCCTAGACTAGTATGTATAGTAGCCTCAGTTATAGCGTGGACATATTCTATCTTTTCAGTATTTGTTGTATTGCATGTAGTATGAATAATTATTATCTGTGCGAGACAAACCACGCTGGGATGGAAATCTTTAAATCAAGATCTTTCACAGGTCTCCGTGCGTCATCAGGAACTATGTTATGTTGCAAGAACAGCAACAGGTAGATGAGGGGTAAGTTTTCTCATAGGAAGGTAACTTGTTGACGCTAGCGTCAACACGCTGGACTTAGTTTACTCATTATTCAACACTATCACGTTTTCTGGTGGTTTACATATATTGTAATTGATCTACGATCTTCTCCCCGTTTAACAATTTCTGTGAAATATTATTTTTCTCTGGCGTTTCCTCCTCTGTCTGATATGCTCTACTTAGCTCCAGTTTATTTACTTTGTACAGAAAATGCAATAACGACGTTTTTCTTAACACATCGGCCACCTTCCATCGAAAAAGGGGAATCACTTTAACCATCTTTTATTCAATCCCTGTCTTGCCAGAAGCGTGCTGGTATCACACTTGAGAAGATCTTCTGAACTTCTGTATCCCGACATCTCCTTCAGTGTATAGGAACTGTATTTTGCACCTCCAGGCCTCATGTACGACTAAATGTTTTCCTGAAATCTCTTCATAAATGTTACCTTGCTCACCCTCAAACAACACGTCAGATCATTAAACTCACTTGTCGCCTTGCAATCCTGTCTAACAATCTCACACAAGCCTATTAGATGTCTAAGCCTCTAACACTCAAAGCGTCCTTTACCCCCTCCCACTAACTCATACTAGGACACTCCTTGTCTTTATTTCTCTCCATCCGAAATTAATTGAGCTCATAGTATTCCTGCTTTGTTTATTCCTTTCTAAATGCCTAAACCCTTCAACATCCCCTAACCAGCACCTTGAACTCCACACCTTCTAATATAATGGCTTCAAATTCTCTGCAAAATATTCACACCACACTTTGTTCTCAGACACATTATCTCCACTGCTTCCAGCCTCCTCCTCGCTTTAACCTTTAAAACCCACGCTTTACACCCATATAAAAGCGTTGGTTCGTCTATCTTCTGGTACATTCCGATTTTTGCCTCCAATGACGAAGTTCTTTCTTTCCATATATGGATTAATCCATCAGCCACCGTTTTCCACTTTTCAAATATATGGTTTACCTCATCTTTCATATCTAATTTCTCCTTGTGGAAAGATCTTGATGTTCCTAGTATCAGTGATGGGATTATTGAAATTAACACTATGTTTAGTTTGTGAAAACTTGCAGTCCTAATACATTTTAAAACCTACACGAAGTGGATCATTGTGGACAGCCAAATAATTTCACTCTTCCTGGAAGCTGTGTTCATTTAATGTCACATATCTGAGAGCCTTTTCCATGAAGCTTATTACTAGTAATCCCTTCCTTAAATCACTTCCAAAGTTACTGCTCAAAACAGTTCCTGGGACAATACTTATCCCTACTATCTTACATCCCAGATTTATACGTCCTGGTCGTCATCCTAGCCCTCTCCACCTTGATGTATCCAAACTACCACATTAACCTCTCCTAAGCCATCTGCATTATACAGTTGTTGATTCCACATCACTTCTTAATTTAAGTATGCCTCGGGCAAGACAGGAGTGGAATGAATAATGATGAAAGTGTTTCTTCCTCTTCGGGTCACCATACCTCGGTGGAAAACGGCTGATTTTTTAATAAAATAATATAGGAATAAACGGAAGAATATATAAACAATATGATGTCATACCCGATGTATCGTTGACTCTGACCTACACTTCTCACATCCAAGTTTGACTGAAATATTGCTTTCTCTCAATTTCTGCAAATTGTTGCCTTTCCCACACTCCAAAGTGCGCGAAAACGTAAAAAAAGAAAATTTGTCTTTCTTCACTCTGATCAACGTTTTCATTCACTGATGATTGCTCAACACCTTGTAACTGAAAACTTCCTTCGCACCCTCTAACTCTTGCTGGAACAATCCGTCTTTTTTTTTTCTCCCCATCTCTCCCAGATTTATCCACTCTCTTGGTTATCCACTTTTACTCTAGCATTCCTTAATCACCAAACTATATTCAGATCTCCTTCGCAGCTCTCTTGATTTATACCAAGCACTCTGGTTGTTCCTCACCATGCAACTAACACTGGTTGTTCCCTACCATGCAACTAACACTGGTTGTTCCTCACCATGCAACTAACACTGGTTGTTCCTCACCATGCAACTAACACTGGTTGTTCCTCACCATGCAACTAACACTGGTTGTTCCCCACCATGCAACTAACACTGGTTGTTCCTCACCATGCAACTAACACTGGTTGTTCCTCACCATGCAACTAACACTGGTTGTTCCTCACCATGCAACTAACACTGGTTGTTCCCCACCATGCAACTAACACTGGTTGTTCCTCACCATGCAACTAACACTGGTTATTCCTCACCATGCAACTAACACTGGTTGTTCCTCACCATGCAACTAACACTGATTGTTCCCCACCATACAACTAACACTGGTTGTTCCCAACCATGCAACTAACACTGGTTGTTCCTCACCATGCAATTAACACTGGTTGTTCCCAACCATGCAATTAACACTGGTTGTTCCCAACCACGCAACTAACACTGGTTGTTCCTCACCATGCAACTGACACTGGTTGTTCCTCACCATGCAACTAACACTGGTTGTTCCTCACCATGCAACTAACACTGGTTGTTCGTCACCATGCAACTAACACTGGTTGTTAATCACCATGCAACTAACACTGGTTGTTCCTCACCATGCAACTAACACTGGTTGTTCCTCACCAAGCAACTGATGCTGGTTGTTTCTCACCATGCAACTAACACTGGTTGTTCCCCACCATGCAACTAACACTGGTTGTTCCCCACCATGCAACTAACACTGGTTGTTCCTCACCATGCAACTAACACTGGTTGTTCCTCACCATGCAACTAACACTGGTTGTTCCTCACCATGCAACTAACACTGGTTGTTCCTCACCATGCAACTAACATTGGTTGTTCCTCACCATGCAACTAACACTGGTTGTTCCTCACCATGCAACTAACATTGGTTGTTCCTCACCATGCAACTAACATTGGTTGTTCCTCACCATGCAACTAACATTGGTTGTTCCCCACCATGCAACTAACATTGGTTGTTCCTCACCATGCAACTAACATTGGTTGTTCCTCACCATGCAACTAACACTGGTTGTTCCTCACCATGCAACTAACACTGGTTGTTCCTCACCATGCAACTAACATTGGTTGTTCGTCACCATGCAACTAACATTGGTTGTTCCTCACCATGCAACTAACACTGGTTGTTCCTCACCATGCAACTGACACTGGTTGTTCCTCACCATGCAACTAGCACTGGTTTTTCCTCACCATGCAACTAACACTGGTTGTTCCCCACCATGCAACTAACACTGGTTGTTCCCCACCATGCAACTAGCACCGGTTGTTCCTCACCATGCAACTAACACTGGTTGTTCCTCACCATGCAACTGATACTGGTTGTTCCTCACCATGCAACTAGCACTGGTTGTTCCTCACCATGCAACTAACACTGGTTGTTCCCCACCATGCAACTAGCACTGGTTGTTCCTCACCATGCAACTAACACTGGTTGTTCCTCACCATGCAACTGATACTGGTTGTTCCTCACCATGCAACTAACACTGGTTGTTCCCCACCATGCAACTAGCACTGGTTGTTCCTCACCATGCAACTAACACTGGTTGTTCCTCACCATGCAACTGATACTGGTTGTTCCTCACCATGCAACTAACACTGGTTGTTCCCCACCATGCAACTAACACTGGTTGTTCCCCACCATGCAACTAACACTGGTTGTTCCTCACCATGCAACTAACACTGGTTGTTCCTCACCATGCAACTAACACTGGTTGTTCCTCACCACGCAACTAACACTGGTTGTTCGTCACCATGCAACTAACACTGGTTGTTCGTCACCATGCAACTAACACTGGTTGTTCCTCACCATGCAACTAACACTGGTTGTTCGTCACCATGCAACTAACACTGGTTGTTCGTCACCATGCAACTGACACTAGTTGTTCCTCACCATGCAACTAACACTGGTTGTTCCTCACCATGCAACTAACACTTGTTGTTCCTCACCATACAACTAACACTGGTTGTTCCTCACCATGCAACTAACACTGGTTGTTCCTCACCATGCAACTAACACTTGTTGTTCCTCACCATACAACTAACACTGGTTGTTCCTCACCATGCAACTAACACTGGTTGTTCCCCGCCATGCAACTAACACTGGTTGTTCCTCACCATGCAACTAACACTGGTTGTTCCTCACCATGCAACAAACTCTGGTTGTCCCCCACCATACAATTAGCACTAACACTGTGTATTCCATGATCTGCTAACTGTGTTTTCCGCAGCTCACGACAACGTGAAGTTATTCATCACGCACGGTGGTATTGTCAGCATGCAAGAGTCCTTATACCACGCTACACCTCTTCTCGTTCTGCCCATCTCCGCCGACCAACCCAAGAACGGCATGTTTGTCAGGAACTCAGGACTGGGAGACACTTTAATTTGGGAGGAACTGACTGAGGATGTTATCGTCAACACTCTCACCAAGATTATCAGTGACCCTAAGTATGTGTGTGTGTGTGTGTGTGTGTGTGTGTGTGTGTGTGTGTGTGTGTGTGTGTGTGTGTGTGTGTGTGTGTGTGTGTGTGTGTATGTGTGTGGCAGTGTGTGTGTACTCACCTCTTTGTGGTTGCAGGAGTTGATTCATAGTTAATGGCCCCGCCTCTTCACTGGTCGCTACTAGGTCTTCTCTCTCTCCCTGCTTAATGAGCTTTATCATTCCTCGTCTTAAAACTATGTATGGTTCCTCCCTCCACTACGTCATCTGCCAGACTATTCCACTTCCTAATGTCCCTTTGACTCATCTGAGTCTTCAATTTCCAATTGTGACCCCTTGTCTCTGTGTCTCATCTCCGGAGCATCATGTCATTGTCCACCTTGTCAACTCCTCGCAGCATTTTGAATGTTGTTATCATGTCTCCCCTGATCCTCCTGTCCTTCAGTGTCGTCAGGCCGATTTCCCATAACCTTTCTTCGTAGGACATTCCCCTTAGCTCTGGGTCTAGCCTTGTTGCAAACCTTTGCACTTTCTCTAATTTCTTGACGTGTTTGACCAGGTGTGGGTTCCAAACTGGTGCTGCATACTCCAGTATGGGCCTGACGTACACGGTGTACAGAGTCTTGAACGATTCCTCCCTGAGATATCGGAACACTATTCTCAGGTTTGCCAGGCGCCCGTATGCTGTAGCAGTTATCTGGTTGATGTGTTCCTCAGGAGATGGTGTGTGTGTGTGTGTGTGTGTATGTTTGTGTGTGTGTGTTCTCACCTAATTGCACTCACCTAATTGTGGTTGCAGGGGTCGAGACTCAGCTCCTGGCCCCGCCTCTTCACTGATCGCTAATAGGGCCTCTCTCTCTCTCTCTGCTTCCTGAGCTTTGTCATATCTGGTCTTAAAGCTATGTATGGTTCCTGCCTCCACTACGTCACTTGCTAGGCTATTCTACTTCCTGACGACTCTATGACTGAAGAAATACTTCCTAACGTCCCTGTGACTCGTCTGAGTCTTCAGCTTCCAATTGTGACCCCTTGTTTCTGTGTCCCCTCTCTGGAACATCCTGTCTCTTTCTACCCTATCTATTCCACGCAGTATCTTGTATGTCGCTATCATGTCTCCCCTGACCCTTCTGTCCTCCAGTGTCGTCAGGCCGATTTCCCTCAGCCTTCCATCGTAGGACATTCCCGTGAGCTCTGGGACTAGCCTTGTTGCAAACCTTTGTACTTTCTCTAACTTCTTGACGTCCTTGACCAGGTGTGGGTTCCAAACTGGTGCTGCATACTGCAAACTGGTGTGTACTCACCTAATTGTACTCACCTAATTGTGGTTGCAGGGGTCGAGACTCAGCTCCTGGCCCCGCCTCTTCACTGATCGCTACTGGATCCTCTCTCTCTCTGCTTCCTGAGCTTTGTCATACCTCTTCTTAAAACTATGTATGGTTCCTGCCTCCACTACTTCACTTGCTAGGCTATTCCACTTGCTGACAACTCTATGACTGAAGAAATACTTCCTAACGTCCCTGTGACTCGTCTGAGTCTTCAGCTTCCAGTTGTGACCCCTTGTCCCTGTGTCCCCTCTCTGGAACATCCTATCTCTGTCCACCTTGTCTATTCCCCGCAGTATCTTGTATGTCGTTATCATGTCTCCCCTGACCCTTCTGTCCTCCAGTGTCGTCAGTCCGATTTCCCTTAACCTTTCCTCGTACGACATTCCCTTGAGCTCTGGGACTAGCCTTGTTGCAAACCTTTGTACTTTCTCTAACTTCTTGACGTGCTTGACCAGGTGTGGGTTCCAGACTGGTGCTGCATACTCCAGTATGGGCCTAACATACACAGTGTACAGTGTCTTGAACGATTCCTTATTGAGGTATCGGAACGCTATTCTCAGGTTTGCCAGGCGCCCGTATGCTGCAGCGGTTATTTGGTTGATGTGTGCCTCCGGTGATGTACTCGGTGTTATGGTCACCCCAAGGTCTTTCTCCCTGAGTGAGGTCTGTAGTCTTTGTCCACCTAGCCTATATTCTGTCTGCGGTCTTCTTTGCCCCTCCCCAATCTTCATGACTTTGCATTTGGCTGGATTGAATTCGAGGAGCCAGTTACTGGACCACATGTCCAGCCTCTCCAGGTCTCTTTGCAGTCCTGCCTCATCCTCGTCCGATTTAATTCTTCTCATCAACTTCACGTCATCTGCGAACAGGGACACTTCAGAGTCTATTCCTTCCATCATGTCGTTCACATATATCAAAAATAGCACTGGTCCTAGAACTGACCCCTGTGGGACCCCGCTCGTAACAGGCGCCCACTGTGATACCTCTTCACGTACCATGACTCGTTGCTGCCTCCCTGTCAGGTATTCCCTTATCCATTGCAGTGCCCTTCCTTTTATGTGTGCCTGATCCTCCAGCTTCTGCACTAATCTCTTGTGGGGAACTGTGTCAAAGGCCTTCCTGCAGTCTAGGAAAACGCAATCTACCCAACCCTCTCTCTCGTGTCTTACTTCTGTTACCTTGTCATAAAACTCCAGGAGGTTTGTGATACAAGATTTGCCTTCCATGAACCCATGCTGGTTTTCATTTATAATCTTGTTCCTTTCCAGGTGTTCGACCACTCTCCTCCTGATAATCTTCTCCATGACTTTGCACACAATACATGTCAGAGACACAGGTCTGTAGTTTAGTGCCTCGTTTCTGTTTCCTTTCTTAAATATGGGGACTACATTAGCTGTCTTCCATTTCTCAGGTAGTTGCCCAGTTTCAAGGGATGTGTTGAAGATTGTGGTTAGAGGCATACACAGCATCTCTGCTCCTTCTCTAAGGACCCATGGGGAGATGTTGTCCGGTCCCATCGCCTTTGAGGTGTCAAGGTCACTTAAGAGCTTCTTCACCTCCTCCTCAGTTGTTCGTATGTCATCCAACACTTGTTGGTATATTCCCTCTTGATGTTCCCTTCTGTGCTGTCTTCCCACAGCCCTTCCTGTCTCTACTGTAAAAACTTCCTTAAATCTCCTGTTCAGCTCCTCACATACCTCCTGATCATTTCTTGTGAGTTCTCCACCTTCTGTCCTTAATCTGATCACCTGGTCTTTGACTGTTGTCTTCCTCCTGATGTGGCTATACAACAGTTTCGGGTCAGTCTTGATTCTCGATGCTATGTCATTTTCATACTGTCGCTGGGCCTCCCTCCTTACCTGTGCGTACTCATTCCTGGCTCTGCGACTGATCTCCCTATTTTCGTGTGTTCTCTGCCTTCTGTACTTTTTCCATTCTCTATTGCACTTTGTTTTTGCCTCCTTACACCGTCGGGTAAACCAGGGGCTTGTTCTGGTCTTCCCGTTGTTACTGTTGCCCTTGGGAATGAACCTTTCCACTGCCTCCTTGCATTTTGTTGCTACATATTCCATCATTTCATTTACTGGCTTTCCTGCCAGTTCTCTGTCCCACTGGACCTCCCGCATGAAGTTCTTCAACCCTATGTAGTCCCCTCTTTTATAGTCAGGCTTTTCCCATTCTACTCCTGTTATTCTCTCCACTTGCAGCTCTACTATGTATTCAAAGCACAGAACCACGTGGTCGCTAGCTCCTAGGGGACTCTCATACTTGATATCCTCAATGTCTGAGCTGCCCAGGGTGAACACAAGGTCCAATCTTGCTGGTTCATCCTCCCCTCTCACTCTGGTAGTGTCCTTAACATGTTGGTGCATGAGGTTTTCCAGCACCACGTCCAACATCCTGGCTCTCCATGTTTCGGGACCCCCATGTGGCTCCAGGTTTTCCCAGTCAATCTCCCTGTGGTTGAAATCCCCCATAACCAGCAACTTTGCTCTGCTGGAGTGAGCTCTTCTTGCCACCTCAGCAAGTGTGTCCACCATTGCTCTGTTGCTCTCTTCATATTCCTCTCTTGGCCTCCTGCAGTTCTGTGGTGGATTATACATCACTGCAATGACCACTTTGTGTTCCCCAGACTGAAGTGTACCTGCTATGTAGTCTCTTTCTCCTGTCTCATCTATTCCTTCCATTTTCTCGAATTTCCATCTGTTTTTTACGAGCAGAGCAACCCCACCTCCCCCCCTACCCCTTCTATCTTTCCTCATGATCTGGTATCCTGGTGGGAAGATTGCATCTGTTATTGTCTCCATGAGTTTTGTTTCTGTAACTGCTATGATGTCTGGGGACTTCTCATTGATTCTTTCTTGCCATTCCTCATGTTTATTCGTTAATCCATCTGCATTTGTGTACCAAACCTTCAACTTCTGTTCTAATACTGTAACTGTGGTGCGGGGGGGGTGGAAACAGAGGGATCGGTGTGTGATGGTTGGTTTGGAATGTTCAGTTGCCTTGGGGGTGTCGTGGCTGGAGTCCTTCTGCAGGTGTTTCTGGGGGGTGCGCTTGTCCTTCCATTTGATCCTGGGTTATTCTGCTCTCCTTTTTCATTTCCTCCCATTTCTCCTTTCGTTTTTGAACTCTCTCTTTCATTGTCTTCCTTTCGTCCTGTGTTCTGTCTCGGTCGAGGTACACACTCCGGAACTCCTGCTTGCCTCTCAGCCGTGCTTTCTCCTGCAGGATCATGTGTGTGTGTGTGTGTGTGTGTGTGTGTGTGTGTGTGTGTGTGTGTGTGTGTGTGTGTGTGTGTGTGTACTCACCTAATTGTACTCACCTAATTGTGATTGCAGGGGTCGAGACTCAGCTCCTGGCCCCGCCTCTTCACTGATTGCTACTAGGTCCTCTCTCTCTCTGCTTCCTGAGCTTTACCATACCTCTTCTTAAAGCTATGTATGGTTCCTGCCTCCACTACTTCACTTTCTAGGCTATTCCACTTGCTGACAACTCTATGACTGAAGAAATACTTCCTAACGTCCCTGTGACTCATCTGAGTCTTCAGCTTCCAGTTGTGACCCCTTGTTCCTGTGTCCCCTCTCTGGAACATCCTATCTCTGTCCACCTTGTCTATTCCCCGCAGTATCTTGTATGTTGTTATTATGTCTCCCCTGACCCTTCTGTCCTCCAGTGTCGTCAGTCCGATTTCCCTCAACCTTTCCTCGTACGACATTCCCCTGAGCTCTGGGACTAGCCTTGTTGCAAACCTTTGTACTTTCTCTAACTTCTTGACGTGCTTGACCAGGTGTGGGTTCCAGACTGGTGCTGCATACTCCAGTATGGGCCTAACATACACAGTGTACAGTGTCTTGAACGATTCCTTATTAAGGTATCGGAACGCTATTCTCAGGTTTGCCAGGCGCCCGTATGCTGCAGCAGTTATTTGGTCGATGTGTGCCTCCGGTGACGTGCTCGGTGTTATGGTCACCCCGAGGTCTTTCTCCCTGAGTGAGATCTGTAATCTTTGTCCATCTAGCCTATACTCTGTCTGCGGTCTTCTTTGCCCCTCCCCAATCTTCATGACTTTGCATTTGGCAGGATTGAATTCGAGAAGCCACATGTCCAGCCTGTCCAGGTCTCTTTGCAGTCCTGCCTTATCCTCATCCGATTTAATTCTTCTCATCAACTTCACATCATCTGCGAAGAGGGACACTTCAGAGTCTATTCCTTCCATCATGTCGTTCGCATATATCAAAAATAGCACTGGGACCCCGCTCGTCACAGGCGCCCACTGTGATACCTCTTCACGTACCATGACTCGTTGTTGCCTCCCTGTCAGGTATTCCCTGATCCATTGCAGTGCCCTCCCTGTTACATGCGCCTGATCCTCCAGCTTCTGCACTAATCTCTTGTTGGGAACTGTGTCAAAGGCCTTCCTGCAGTCTAGGAAAACGCAATCAACCCACCGATTCATAGGTCCTGGCCCCGCCTCTTCACTGGTCGCTACCAGGTCCACTCCCTGCTCCATGAGCTTAATCATACCTCTTCTTATAGCTATGTATGGATCCTGCCTCCACTCTTCAGACTGTTCCACTTCCTGACAACTCTGTGACTGAAAAAAAATACCTCCTAACATCCATCAGACTCATCTGAGTCTTCAGCTTCGAATTGTAACCCGTTGTCGCTGTGTCCCATCTCCGAAACATCCTGTTCCTATCCACCTTGTCAATTTCTCTCAATATTTTATATGTCGTTATCATATCCCCCTTATCCTTCCTGTCCTCCAGTGTCGTCAGCTCGATTTCCCTTAACCTCTCCTAGTACGACATTTGCTGTATTTTGGGAACTAGTATTGCCGTAAACCTTTGCACTTACTCTAATTACTTGACATGCTTGACCAACTGTGGGTTTCAAACTGTTGCTTCAAACTCCATTATGGACGTGACGTACACGGTGTACAGTCTTGAATGATTCTTTAGTGAGGTGTCGAAACGCTATTCTTAGGTTTGCCAGACAGCCACATACATCTAGACACTCTTACCTCCTCCCAAGAACTCGACACTCCTTTCACCAACACAGACATTAAAACTCTCCTCAGACACCTTCCTCCAAAGGCTCCTGGTGCCTCTGGCCTAAACCATATTATCCTGAAACACCTTCCTGACTCTATCATTACTGCCTACACAAACCTCCTCAATGCCTCCCTTGCCTCTGGATACTTCCCTTCCCTCTTCAAAGCTGCTACTGCTATCCTCCTTCCTAAACCCAATAAAGACCACTCTGACCCTAGAAACTATCGCCCTATCAGCCTCCTCGAAACTTTAGGAAAACTCTTTGAAAAACTCATTAATCATCGCCTTCGCAGATACCTGGAACATAATTCTCTACTTTCAGATGGCCAGTTTGGCTTCAGAACACACAGATTCACACAGGATGCCATTAACATCATTCTCAACTACATCCACATAAACACAAAACAAAGAAACAGGACAGCCCTGGTTGCAAAAGACGTTGAAAAAGCTTTTGACACTGTGTGGCACGAGGGGCTCAAGTACAAACTCTGCACTAACTTCAACCTGCCTCTCAATACTCGTAAACTCCTCTGCAACTTCCTAGACGGCCGTACCATGAGAATCAAATTCCAAGGCTGTTACTCTGACTACTTCACACTAAATGCTGGAGTACCCCAGGGATCTGTCCTTTCCCCTACCCTCTACATTTTATACACTAACGACATTCCAACACCTGTATACCACAACTCCATCACACTAGCCTATGCAGACGACATTACACAACTTATCACTCATGCCAATATAGATACACTCACACACAAAACACAAAATGAGGTTGACAGGATAGCCATCTGGGAACAAAAATGGAGGATCAAAACCAATGCAGCAAAATCCAGCATTACGTATTTTAACTACAGGAAACGTGATCCTCCATTACCTGTCGAACTCAGAACAGCTGACACCCGCACTTACTTCCCTATCACGCAATCTGTCACTGTCCTTGGCGTTAATCTTGACTACCTTCTTCGTTTACACGGACACATTCACTCAAGGCATGCAATAGCTAGTAAGGCCCTTGCGGGCCTCTACAAGCTGAAACATGCCTCTCAACGCACCAAACTGCACCTCTACAAATCCCTAATACGTCCTCTGATAACTTACTCTCCTCTAGCCCTCTCTCTTGCAGCAAAAACAAACTTACTTAAACTGCAGCGTGTCCAGAACAAGGCGCTGCGCTGGGTGCTTGATGTCAGATGGGAGGACTTCGCCACAAGGGAGTCTCTCCATGCCCAGTTAGACGTCCCTGCGCTGAATCTGTACTGGAAGAGGCTCAGTGACAGACAGATAGACAAACTTGAGACACGACATGACTACTGGACCTCTCTCCTTGACGAAGACATTCGACATTCGCAGACCCACAAACCAACACAACCTTTTCTACTCCTTGCATGATCCTGCTCCTAACCCTACTTACAAATAACCTTGGATCCGCTGACAGGTACCTTCTAAGACAGGTACCATTCTCTGACCCACGTTCGCCTTATCTTTTTTGGGTTAAGACATGACTCAGTTCTGCACTCCTCTCTAGCTCTAAACGTCGCAAGTCCCTTACTCCCAGCTCACCCCACCGGAGTCCCAACAGAAGAACCGGAATTTCTCTTTTCAATATCTGTCCCACGATCGCCTTTGCTGCTGGGTTAAGCCCTGGCTCTATTTCTACGACTAAGAACACTCCTCTCCAGCACTATTCTTCGTCTGTCCCGTCTTCCCCGCTCATCCCATTTGGGATCTTACCTGAACTTTCGTTCGTTCGTTCATATGCTGCAGCAGTTACTTGGTTGATGCGCACCTCATGAGATGTGCTAGATATTATGCTCACCCCAAGAACCTTTTTCTTGAGTGAGGTATGTAGTCGTTGACCCCGTAGACTGTACTCTATGTGGGGTCTTGTTTGCCCTTCCCCCATCTTCATAACTATGTATTTGGTGGGATTAAACTACAGGAACCAGTTACTGGACCAGGCTTGCAAGCTGTCCAGATCCCTTTGTAGTCCCTCCAGATCCTCATCCGACTGGATTATTCTCCTCATTAGCTTCATATCGTCTGCAAACAGGGATACCTCTGAATCCATCCCTTCCGTCATGTTTTTACATATTCCAGAAACAGCACCGGAATGACCCCTGTGGAACCCCGCTCGTCACCGGCGCCCACTCTGACACCTCGTCACGTACCATGATTCGTTGTTGCTTTCCGATTTGGTATTATCTGATCATTTCCTGTTATACCTGCCTGGTCCTCCAGCTTTTGCACTAATCTCTCGTGAGAAACTGTGTCAAAATCCTTCTTACAGTCCAAGAAAATGTTATCTACCAACCCTTGTCTCTCTTGTCTTAGTTACGTCGCCTTGTCGTATAACTCGAGTGAGTGAGTGTGTGTGTGTGTGTGTGTGTGTGTGTGTGTGTGTGTGTGTGTGTGTGTTATTCCTACTCATTAGAATAATATTATCATCAGTGATTGAAGTGTTCATCATTATTTTTTAACACACAGGACGTCTTACACATGTGATGGAATTTTCCACCAACTCTTTACCCCTGATAACACGACGGGGAGGGGGGGGGGAAGGTGAAGAACCAGACACATCCCCATTAAGGGGTAAAGGGAGTAAGTAACCAGAGTATCCCCCTCTGTCTCTTTACCTTTGCTCATGGGGAACCTAATGTAATATTACAGTTCTTAAGATATGTGTCCTTCAAGGCTCAATTTAGATTTGATCCTGTCTCACAAGGCTATGATTTTTATTTAATCAATGTCTGACAGTCCCAGTAGCTTAGAACACTGTCAGTGTTCAAACCATTTGCCATATATTGCAACCTTCTGTCCAGTGCCTAGCCTCGTGGAATTTTCAAATGGGTGACACTCCACGATTAATTAAAGGAGGTTTAGTGTGCGAGAGGCTTGGACTTCCAGCAAGCATGCGTGAGCGTGTTATGCAACAATAGTATGCAATACCGACAAGATGAAAATTTAGACACAAGTGCAACATCTGGGTGTCTTTAATTTAAACATTTCGCCATCCAGTGGTTTTATCAACGCAGCTTCTAGAACATAATTTGAAGACAGTAGAACTATATACAAATTAAGGCCCCACTTCGAGGGACCTTAATTAACGACACTGCTATTATCAGCAAATTAACCGATCGCTGTATAGAGCCCAGAAGACCCGAGTAAGCGATTAGTGGATCCTAAATTTGCAACGGATTCACAAGAGCATGGCACAAACGTGACTTCTTGTTAGCGTGCACTGTGACTCACCCTAAGACAGTATGGGAGCTCACCGCTGTCAGTCACTACACCTGTACAGGCATAGTGAGTGACACTGGTAACCATAAGGTCACGTGACTAGCACACTTGGTGACGTCTCCACCATCCCAGTGCCCTGGGTAGTCAGCCTCTGTGCAAAGGAAGTAAGTGTCGATACAGACACCTGACAGAGGTACCACTGATATAGTTTGCCTCTCTTAATTAGGGAAACCCCACCTGTGAGAAATTCGGAACTGCTAGAGTTTACGGTGAGTTTGACTGTGTGATTAATTAATCTCAAGTCACCAGGTTTTATTCTTTATAGATGCCCAAGTCACCTTAATACCTCCTCTTCAACCCTGTGAATTATTCTTTAGGTAACTCCTCAACTACTCTTAATATCTATGCTCAGAATTCTCTGCATTATAAGTATACCACACATCTCCCTCCAACAAGACATCGCTGCCTCCTCATCCTCGATAAAATATTCAAAACCTATCTTTCATACCTTTATAACAATGTTGGTACCACTACTCTCTAGAACGATTATCTTTTTTTCCATCCATGGATAAAGTTCTCTGTCTTCAGGCGGGGTAGAGGTCGGCCAAGGAAAGGCTGGAGGGAGGGGATAAAGGAGGTTTTGTGTGCAAGAGGCTTGGACTTTCAGCAAGCATGCGTGAGCGTGTTATACAACAATGGCATGCAATACCAACAAGATGAAAATTTAGACACATACACATGTGCAACATCTGGGTATCTTTAGTGTAGACGTTTCGCCATTCAGTGGTTTTATCAGTACAGCTTCTAGAACATAATTTGAAGACAGTAGAACTATATACAAATGAGGTAATCAGTCCCTCAGTCTTGGAGTTGGTTTGCGCAGCACCTCGGCTAGTCACAGTGTTGTTATTGATATATATATATATATATATATATATATATATATATATAAGTGAACAGTATTTAGATAAGGCTAAAGAGGTCTTTGTGGCATTTATGGATTTGGAAAAGGCGTATGACAGGGTGGATAGGGGGGCAATGTGGCAGATGTTGCAAGTGTATGGTGTAGGAGGTAGGTTACTGAAAGCAGTGAAGAGTTTTTACGAGGATAGTGAGGCTCAAGTTAGAGTATGTAGAAAAGAGGGAAATTTTTTCCCAGTAAAAGTAGGCCTTAGACAAGGATGTGTGATGTCACCATGGTTGTTTAATATATTTATAGATGGGGTTGTAAGAGAAGTAAATGCGAGGGTCTTGGCAAGAGGCGTGGAGTTAAAAGATAAAGAATCACACACAGGGTGGGAGTTGTCACAGCTGCTCTTTGCTGATGACACTGTGCTCTTGGGAGATTCTGAAGAGAAGCTGCAGAGATTGGTGGATGAATTTGGTAGGGTGTGCAAAAGAAGAAAATTAAAGGTGAATACAGGAAAGAGTAAGCTTATGAGGATAACAAAAAGATTAGGTGATGAAAGATTGAATATCAGATTGGAGGGAGAGAGTATGGAGGAGGTGAACGTATTCAGATATTTGGGAGTGGACGTGTCAGCGGATGGGTCTATGAAAGATGAGGTGAATCATAGAATTGATGAGGGAAAAAGAGTGAGTGGTGCACTTAGGAGTCTGTGGAGACAGAGAACTTTGTCCTTGGAGGCAAAGAGGGGAATGTATGAGAGTATAGTTTTACCAACGCTCTTATATGGGTATGAAGCATGGGTGATGAATGTTGCAGCGAGGAGAAGGCTGGAGGCAGTGGAGATGTCATGTCTGAGGGCAATGTGTGGTGTGAATATAATGCAGAGAATTCGTAGTTTGAAAGTTAGGAGGAGGTGCGGGATTACCAAAACTGTTGTCCAGAGGGCTGAGGAAGGGTTGTTGAGGTGGTTCGGACATGTAGAGAGAATGGAGCGAAACAGAATAACTTCAAGAGTGTATCAGTCTGTAGTGGAAGGAAGGCGGGGTAGGGGTCGGCCTAGGAAGGGTTGGAGGGAGGGGGTAAAGGAGGTTTTGTGTGCGAGGGGCTTGGACTTCCAGCAGGCATGCGTGAGCGTGTTTGATAGGAGTGAATGGAGACAAATGGTTTTTAATACTTGACGTGCTGTTGGAGTGTGAGCAAAGTAACATTTATGAAGGGATTCAGGGAAACCGGCAGGCCGGACTTGAGTCCTGGAGATGGGAAGTACAGTGCCTGCACTCTGAAGGAGGGGTGTTAATGTTGCAGTTTAAAAACTGTAGTGTAAAGCACCCTTCTGGCAAGACAGTGATGGAGTGAATGATGGTGAAAGTTTTTCTTTTTCGGGCCACCCTGCCTTGGTGGGAATCGGCCAGTGTGATAATAAAAAAAAAATAATATATATATATATATATATATATATATATATATATATATATATGCAGGATACGCCACGGGGGGGGGTGGAAATCTATAGCTCAAGTACTTTCACACTTCTCAGTGCGTCATCAGTTGCTGTGCAATGTTGCAAGGTAGCAACCAAAGCAGGGAGAGAGGTCTCAGAGTAGCGTAGGTGTCACCGGCCACGGTTACCCTTAGGATAACCGTGGTTGCTCCCTTGCAACACTGCACAGCAACTGATAACGCACTGAGAAGTGTGAAAGTACTTGAGCAATAGATTTCTACCCCCCTGTCCTTCGTGGCTTGTCTTGCATAGTTAAGATCGCCTGTCTGCGATTAAGATAGATAGATAGATAGATAGCTTAAAATGCCCTGTATGAAACTGAACACATTTAGTACAAAACTTGTTAATGATTTATTTTCTTCTGGCACTTCACTTATCACAAGCAGATACAAAGAGAAAGCTACGAGGATGTCGGTGGGTGTCAGGGATCAAGTAACACCGCCCAGGGAGTTGGCAGTGTTCTGGACGGAGTATGTCATTCGTCACCGTGGAGCCACCCAGCTCAGGTCTCCGGCTGCTCAACTCTCCTGGGTGGAGTTCCTCATGCTGGATCTCCTCTTCCTATTTCACATCACTTTCTTCATTCTTTTCTACTTCCTGCGTCGCATCTTCAGAGTGGTTAATGTTAAAATCTTCCGTAGAGACGGCAAGTCAAAGAAGAAGAACGATTAGACTGTCTTCTTTGTATCTAAAAATATTAAGAATGTTTTTCTAGTATCTAAATGAGTTAAAAATGCATAAGTCTGTATAGCCCTTGTGGCTTAGCGCTTCTTTTTGATTATATTAATAATAATAATAGTTTTCGTATAACTACTGGAAATAGCTTACTAGTATCTAGAAGTTAGAATCTTCCAAAGGCTTCATTAAAGCTAGACGAACTGAGATTGACTTCTTAGTAGCTGGAAGAATTAGAATTTTTTTATAGGATTAGAAACAACATTCTATTAACTAGCTGATGAAAGAATTCAAAGAAGCATAAACTGTAAATATTTGGAATTTATATCAAAAACATTTGTAAACCTTCAGAAATATTAGGATGGCCATTGCCGATGATTTTATGTACAATTAAAGATAGGATGTCAGAAAATATAGAATTGGTGATTAAAAACTTTTTATTAGTTAATAACAGTCTTCAGATATATGTACTAATAAAGGTTAAACCAATGAGTTTATTTCTTTGAGTAATAAACTGCGTTCTGTCTCCATTTAATATTTCCCATGTTTAGTGATGAGTTAAACTCTTAAGACACTTGATCATTATATTGAGGAGAAAACCCAGATGATTTACCATATGTGTTGCGCTACAGCTGAAGGCGGGTCATTATATGGCCGAAACCCGCGTTAGGTAACTCTTCTCCTATTTACTGATCAATCTTACCTCTGATAAACCAATATTAACACAGGAAATACTGATATCCAAGTAGGGAACTTACGAACTGGTTCATGTCACTGATACTCCTCCCACGATTTTCTTCTTTCAATGTAACAGCGTAAGACCTTTCAATGGTTAATGCAAAGATTAACCTGACTGCATATACCCATCAACCACACCACCTGTACCATCAACCACACCACCTGTACCATCAACCACACCACCTGTCCCATCAACCACACCACCTGTCCCATCAACCACACCACCTGTCCCATCAACCACACCACCTGTACCATCAACCACACCACCTGTACCATCAACCACACCACCTGTCCCATCAACCACACCACCTGTCCCATCAACCACACCACCTGTCCCATCAACCACATCACCTGTACCATCAACCACACCACCTGTACCATCAACCACACCACCTGTCCCATCAACCACACCACCTGTGCCATCAACCACACCACCTGTACCATCAACCACACCACCTGTACCATCAACCACACCAGCTGTACCATCAACCACACCACCTGTGCCATCAACCACACCACCTGTACCATCAACCACACCACCTGTACCATCAACCACACCACCTGTACCATCAACCACACCACCTGTACCATCAACCACACCACCTGTACCATCAACCACACCACCTGTACCATCAACCACACCACCTGTCCCATCAACCACACCACCTGTACCATCAACCACACCACCTGTACCATCAACCACACCACCTGTACCATCAACCACACCACCTGTCCCATCAACCACATCACTTGTACCATCAACCACACCACCTTTACTATCAACCACACCACCTGTACAATCAACTACACCACCTGTACCATCAACCACACCAACTGTACCATCAACCACACCACCTCTACCATCAACCACACCACCTGTCCCATCACCACACCACCTATGCTATCAACCACAGCACTTGTACTATCACCACACCACCTGTACCATCAACCACACCACCTGTACCATCAACCACACCACCTGTCCCATCCCCACACCACTTCTATCATCAACCACACCACTTGTACCATCAGCCACACCATCTGTATCATCACCACACCACCTGTACTATCAGCCGCACCACCTGTATCATCACACCACCTGTCCCATCACCACACCACTTCTATCATCAACCACACCACTTGTACCATCAACCACACCATCTGTATCATCACCACACCACCTGTACTATCAGCCACACCACCTGTATCATCACCACACCACCTGTCCCATCATCACACAACCTGTACCATCAACCACACCACCTGCACCAACACCACACCACCTGTACCATCAACCACACCACCTGTACCATCAACCACAACACCTGTCCCATCACCACAACTACCGCCACCATCTTTACGACAATTACCACTACCACCAAAATAGTGTTTCGATCACTGCACGGTCAGGGAGAGGATTCTCAACCAACCCGGCCTCTTGTACCTTGCTTAATGCATGTAAGAAACATAGGAGTACCTCAATACCCAAAAGGAGAGAAGCTGCTCTTCAACTCACTTAAAAGAATTAAGAGCTATAGCTCAACCCTTGCAGGAGGGTGAGTATCTTCAAGAGGCTCTGAATGTTCAGCATAATGCACCCAAGAAGCCTATTATTTTAGGCTTGACAATTTCGAAAAACCCAGAAACTGTAGATCAACTCCCTTAAGAGGTACAGGAGGTATAAATCAGTGCTGATAAGAGGCTCGGGAGCTGGATCTCAACCGAGTTAAACACCTGAAATTCAAGAGAAAACTGCTAGAAAAAACAACTGAGTAGTTTTCCAAAGAATTTCTTATTTTTATTTTTTCATTGCTTGTGTTGGATTAAAAAATGTAATTTGCGAAATATCGCTAACAAAACCCAACAAAAATATATTTCTTTAGATAAGACCCCCTCAAGGAAGGTTCCTTGATGTTGGTGAGGGGCTCTTGATTTAGGGAATTGGATCTGTGCTCCAGTTCCCCAAATTAAGCCTGAATGCCTTCCACATCTCCCCCAGGCGCTGTATAATCATCCGGGTTTAGCGCTTCCTCCTTTATTATAATTTAGATAAGACACTCAAGTGTAGAAGGTTTGAAGCCAAGACAGTGATGTGTTCTCAAGGCATCTTATAAAAACATCTAAATTTGTTTAATAAAATATACAAATTGGCAGTTACACATATAAAAACTATTTAACAAATCTATAAATGAAAAGGAAAATTAATATAGCGATATAAATGAAAGCGTTTTATATATTAAATCATATATTGAGAAGTGATGTGTTTAACGCTTAAAAGTATATTGGAATGTTCTGTTTAACGCTTAAAAGTGTATTGGAATGTTCTGTTTAACGCTTAAAAGTATATTGGAATGTTCTGTTTAACGCTTAAAAGTATATTGGAATGTTCTGTTTAACGCTTAAAAGTGTATTGGAATGTTCTGTTTAACGCTTAAAGGTGTATTGGAATGTTCTGTTTAACGCTTAAAAGTATATTGGAATGTTCTGTTTAACGCTTAAAAGTATATTGGAATGTTCTGTTTAACGCTTAAAAGTATATTGGAATGTTCTGTTTAACGCTTAAAAGTATATTGGAATGTTCTGTTTAACGCTTAAAAGTATATTGGAATGTTCTGTTTAACGCTTAAAAGTGTATTGGAATGTTCTGTTTAACGCTTAAAAGTATATTGGAATGTTCTGTTTAACGCTTAAAAGTATATTGGAATGTTCTGTTTAACGCTTAAAAGTATATTGGAATGTTCTGTTTAACGCTTAAAAGTGTATTGGAATGTTCTGTTTAACGCTTAAAAGTGTATTGGAATGTTCTGTTTAACGCTTAAAAGTATATTGGAATGTTCTGTTTAACGCTTAAAAGTATATTGGAATGTTCTGTTTAACGCTTAAAAGTGTATTGGAATGTTCTGTTTAACGCTTAAAAGTATATTGGAATGTTCTGTTTAACGCTTAAAAGTGTATTGGAATGTTCTGTTTAACGCTTAAAAGTGTATTGGAATGTTCTGTTTAACGCTTAAAAGTGTATTGGAATGTTCTGTTTAACGCTTAAAAGTGTATTGGAATGTTCTGTTTAACGCTTAAAAGTGTATTGGAATGTTCTGTTTAACGCTTAAAAGTGTATTGGAATGTTCTGTTTAACGCTTAAAAGTGTATTGGAATGTTCTGTTTAACGCTTAAAAGTGTATTGGAATGTTCTGTTTAACGCTTAAAAGTGTATTGGAATGTTCTGTTTAACGCTTAAAAGTGTATTGGAATGTTCTGTTTAACGCTTAAAAGTGTATTGGAATGTTCTGTTTAACGCTTAAAAGTGTATTGGAATGTTCTGTTTAACGCTTAAAAGTGTATTGGAATGTTCTCTTGAAGTATTTAAACATAAAGGAAATGAACAATCACAGTGCCAAGAGTTAGTTATAATTAATTCCAACACAAGGAGAAAATATGTGAACAATTTATGTTTTATTTTCTTGGTCACAAGGAGAGTAAATTATATACTATAAAATACTATAAACAATTTGTTTTATTTTCTTGGTCACAAGGAGAGTAAATTATATACTATAAAATACTATAAACAATTTGTTTTATTTTCTTGGTCACAAGGAGAGTAAATTATATACTATAAAACACTATAAACAATTTGTTTTATTTTCTTGGTCACAAGGAGAGTAAATTATATGATATAAAACACTATAAACAATTTGTTTTATTTTCTTGGTCACGAGGAGAGTAAATTATATACTATAAAACACTATAAACAACTTATGTTTTATTTTCTTGGTCACAAGGAGAGTAAATTATATACTATAAAACACTATAAACAATTTATGTTTTATTTTCTTGGTCACAAGAAGAATAAATTATATGCCATAAAACACTATAATAACAAAGAGAGACATTATTTACGACTTACACTGCACTAATACTCTTATACTTTCACGTGACATAATTGTTAAACTCGAGAAGTTATCTTTCACTCTTTAAAACTACCCCTCAAGGAAGGTTCCTTGATGTTGGTGAGGGGTTCTTGATTTAGGGAATTGGATCTGTGCTCCAGTTCCCCGAATTAAGCCTGAATGCCTTCCACATCCCCCCCCCCCCAGGCGCTGTATAATCCTCCGGGTTTAGCGCTTCCCCCTTGATTATAATAATAATAGTCTTAAAAACTACAACTGCCATGATGCGTTGCTTGGTACCTAATTAACGATGTAAACACTGGTCGGCAGATCCAGGCTCCTGGGTGCTTGGTACCTGCCAGAAAATCACTTTCATCACTTTCATCACTTTCTTTACCTTCAGCAACAAATCATACATTTCATACATTTCATACACTGTTGATGGAGTTAATTATAATCACAACTTCAAACAAAACTAATAAATATGCCTTAAATAAGCAGCAATCGGAGTAGTGACACACAACACACATCCTACTGTGTCACCGGTCGTCTTCAACAACTTCCTTCATCACGATGTGACTTCATCTGACGTTACATCACCACCCGTGCATAAATGTATTAATAACCTAATTATAACAGTGTGTTTATTATATTAACTTATAATGATTTACTAAGAAAATAATAGTTTACTTAAAAAAAATAAGTGTCGTTATGCAATAATTGACATAAACCCGTCGGGATCACACAGAGCCTGGAGGATTGGTATATAGTGAAGTTCTCCAAGGACGGGAAGCACAAGTCACATTCTTTAGATCAAGAGCCCTCACCAGCATCATGGAGCTTTCCTTGAAGGGAAAATTACTTAAACTCTGGCTAATAAATAATCGGTCATAATTATAACAGTAGAGGAGAAGTGACGCTGTCAGGGTACATGATCATAGGACTTGAAATGGAAGAATACGTGGTCAGTTAATCCTTCACCGTTCCTAAAGCCTGTACGGGCTTTAACTCAGGAGATACTTTGTAAACATTCACGGGTGCCCAGTCACACACGACGTTGCTTCTGGTCAAGAGGGTAACTCTGGTTCACCTCCCACCCTGGCCAGCTGGGTAAGAAAGATGCAAAACAGTATTCCCAGAGACTTGACAACGGATATTTTATGAATGAATTAACCCAAGACCAACACGTCTCACACCTGGAGGTAAGTTCATGAAAATTTCTCATATAGCTAAATAGTGACGTAAAACTGAAGGATCTCTGCGTTAATTGTCCAGGAAAAAAGTGAGGCCTTTGCTAGCATTAAAGACGTTAAAGAGGTAACCAGGTTATTTCCCGCTCGTGTAGTCATCATACATTGTACTTCAGTACGGGCAGTAGCAAAGCACATTTCTTGGACGCTCATTTGAACGACTTTCAAGAAAATCTGGAAGGTTTTTGTGAATTGTAAGGTGAAAGCTTTTTCCCAAGATATAAAGGAGATGGAGAGACTGTACCGAGGTAAATGGAATGTTAACATGATGGCCGACTTTTTCTGGATATGTGGTTGATAGTGAAGAAATATTGAAGTCAGTTTCTGACCATCGATTCACATACTGATTCACAATTTTAAGAGTTAGATCATTTTTCAACATATTCAGGGATATAATTTGAGTAATATTTAAATCATGTGTGGTGATAATGAAAGCAACAGTTGCATACTAGATTTTTAGTGCATAAACTTTCTAGATCATCAGCAACGTCCTCAAGCAAGAAGAGCCTTCAAAATCGGTGACAGCCACACAAGATGATAGTGATTTTGAGGTATGTTGTGACGTGAAAGATGATGACTCGCATCGTGATGTTGTCGACCAATATACATCTTGTGTCTGACTCAGGGAGACATAGAAGAAACTCTTCTGAAGAAAATGAATGATACTTGTAACATTCATTTTTTTAATTTTAATATTTGAAGTATAGTTTTTTGTCCTCCTTTCAAGAATTTTTACATTCTCTGTCATTTAGTTATAAGCTTCACTGTCCTTGTCTTATATTCCCTTCTTACTCTACTTTCCGTTGCCCGTGTAACAGGAATAGTTCTAATGTGTAATGAGAAACATCCACCCCAACCTTCAGGAAGACGTTACTAATGTGTAATGAGAAACATCCACCCCAGCCTTCAGGAAGACGTTACTAATGTGTAATGAGAAACATCCAACCCACCCTTCAGGAAGACGTCACTAATGTGTAATGAGAAACATCCACCCCAGCCTTCAGGAAGACGTCACTAATGTGTAATGAGAAACATCCACCCCAACCTTCAGGAAGACGTTACTAATGTGTAATGAGAAACATCCACCCCAGCCTTCAGGAAGACGTCACTAATGTGTAATGAGAAACATCCACCCCAACCTTCAGGAAGACGTTACTAATGTGTAATGAGAAACATCCACCCCAGCCTTCAGGAAGACGTCACTAATGTGTAATGAGAAACATCCACCCCAACCTTCAGGAAGACGTTACTAATGTGTAATGAGAAACATCCACCCCAGCCTTCAGGAAGACGTCACTAATGTGTAATGAGAAACATCCACCCCAGCCTTCAGGAAGACGTCACTAATGTGTAATGAGAAACATCCACCCCAACCTTCAGGAAGACGTCACTAATGTGTAATGAGAAACATCCACCCCAACCTTCAGGAAGACGTCACTAATGTGTAATGAGAAACATCCACCCCAACCTTCAGGAAGACGTCACTAATGTGTAATGAGAAACATCCACCCCAACCTTCAGGAAGACGTTACTAATGTGTAATGAGAAACATCCACCCCAACCTTCAGGAAGACGTCACTAATGTGTAATGAGAAACATCCACCCCAACCTTCAGGAAGACGTCACTAATGTGTAATGAGAAACACCCACCCCAGCCTTCAGGAAGACGTCACTAATGTGTAATGAGAAACATCCACCCCAACCTTCAGGAAGACGTCACTAATGTGTAATGAGAAACATCCACCCCAACCTTCAGGAAGACGTCACTAATGTGTAATGAGAAACATCCACCCCAACCTTCAGGAAGACGTTACTAATGTGTAATGAGAAACATCCACCCCAGCCTTCAGGAAGACGTCACTCGGAAACTCATGACAGACTTACAACTACTTGAGGAACTGGAACACGAGTCTCCAGCTTCTATGTTGAACCCCTTACCAGCATTTTATGCAAATATTCACTTTGGATTTAGTGGAACAAGTTGTCTACCATACAAACTCTTATGAACACCAAAGGAACGTGGAGACGACATTCAGTACTGGCTCGTCTGAGATGATCTCCTTCACTGGAATCACCATTTTTATGAAAATTACTCAACCAGCAATAAATGGACTTCTGGACTACGTAAACTAGTTTTCCTCACGTTGCAGATATAATGATAACCAAAATATCCGGGCAAATTCAATGCCATTTGCACTTCAGTGACAACAATTAGAGTTGAGAATAAATTCCTCAAACTCCAGTCTGTAATAGACTTCCTAAGAAAACAGTTCAAGAAAGTTCCAAACACTCATTTTCAGTCGATCGATGTCTTGATGCTGGAAGCTTGAGGTACACATCAAGACCAAGCCAGTCAAATTAGCTATTTATGCATCGGCTAATTTTCGTACCAGCAGAAGAGAGTACACTAAACAGAAACACAATTCACCTTAACAAATCACCAAGGTAATGACTAAAGCCAAAGTGAAAAGACGATTACTGAGCAACTATTCGTCTGTCTGGTGAAGTCTTGTTCGGTATAATATCACTACCAAGAAGGCAGATTTCCTGTCTTCATGCCATCATAGCTTGCCATTATTACACGACCGTCATTAACGAAAGTGACATGTCCACCCACCTCTATAACACTGAATTTACCATCTCTAAACCAGCACTGGTTTATGTTTATGAACCGCTCATTTCCAGGTGTCCCACAGTAATTCTCCTGATTATCCTCTCCAAAACTACGCATGATATTTACTCTAAAGAACAAAATGGCACAATACCGTGACACGAACAATACCGGCACATAATAAATGTTTCAAGTCGGACCGAAACGTCATCATAAATTCCTCTCTCCTACGTTTTGTTTAGTTTAGTTTAATATGTTTATTATGCACCCCATACCCATCCTGTGGGCGGTAGTCAAAAGATTACAGAGGTACATAATTGGTCCAGGGACTGGACTCCAAAGTTTTGATAGCTGAGCAAGTTACAGAGGTAATGAATTCACAATTTACAAAGGTAATGAACTCATAAATTACAAAGGTAATGAACTCCAGGTAGGTCTAGTCACAATCATGACAAGTTACAAAGGTATTTACAGATTACAGAGGTACGTAATGGGTCCAAGGACTGGGCCCCAAAGTTTTGATGGCTGAACTAGGTACTCTCCTACATGCGATTCATTTGTTGACGTTTACACTAGCCTGAAGAATAACAATATCTGTCTGTCTCGTTTCTTAATTACTGGAGCTATATCTTCTCTCTTCCACACCTCTGGCAGGTGTAGTGAATTTAATAACTTGTTTAATATTACGAACACTTAACACCAGTGCTCCAGCCTCCTCTCTCACAGCCACGGAAATAATAATCTACGTCCAGTGACTTGGAGAAAACCAGCATTATCAGAAATTTCCTCACCTCATCTCCGGTTATGTACATTATGTCGAACACTTGCTGGAGCTCTATTACTCTTTGACTTTATGGTAATATGTGTGTGTGTGTGTGTGTGTGTGTGTGTATGAGATTTCACACAATAGAGAAAAATCATTACACAACGACATTGTTTGAACATAATCCTCTACCTTCACATTTTTTCCCTATAACCTAAACTTTCCTCGAAATATTTCCTTCCGATTATTGTTCAATTTTAAATTGTTTTAATAAATAAAAACCGAATGTTCTCCACTAGAGGCACATACTTCCCCATGATGCACTGACACTATCCATTACTGAGGTTGACGCAGCGAGCGCAGAGCTGCTGACCTGGACTGCGCTCAGGACCTTACAATAATGGCACATTAACTTACAAGTTATGACCACACTGGTCACCGTAGTGGCCGTAATGTGTCATGGAAACATACGTGTTCTGCTCCTTCAGTTAATTATTAGATATACATCAATGACCAATGACCATTTAAATTTATATTCGAAGAAAAAGTATTATTACAATAATAATTCTAAAATGATGGTTCTCTGTAGGGCTTTATGTAATATTCACTCTTATCAATTGTACTTATAAGAGTGTATAAAAATGGAAGCCAAACTATCCTAAATTCAGCCTAAAAAGACTACACTTTACTTAGTGAATTAAAGCGATCTAAACATTGCTGGTAATTAGCGAGTGTAATAATAAGAGCAAGAACACTGTTCATGTGTCATAAGTCAGTCACTGATAATGTTCATAAGTTTATTCTCGGAGAATTACAAAAAAAAAAAAAATACAACTTAACCAAAGCGTCCTATAATAAGCTCCTCTGAAAGTGAAACATATTGGAAGCAAATAATAGATTAGGAAGACAGTTAACCGGTGGTAAGGGACAGAAAAATATTATTTTAATTTCAAAGAAATAATGTTTCAAAAATTAAGTCACAGTATTAATTAATGGGAACATGTGTGAACTCTCTCTCTCTCTCTCTCTCTCTCTCTCTCTCTCTCTCTCTCTCTCTCTCTCTCTCTCTTTCTCATAGCACATCAGCTGTCTTCCACCAAGATAGGTGAGGCATACAAAGAGTATGTTACAATTTATTCAGCGTATGTCACACTCCCATATAGGCTGCCTCTCAACCAGCTAAGGGTTTAACGATCAAAAGGGTGCCCGTCGTTAAATCAGTACCTTGGTACATTGACGAATCACAGACAAGCTCGCCAAAGCCGAAGCAACGTAATTCACTTGCAGGAAGCTTTTGGCAGACTTGCCTACCTGCTGGTTGAGTACGATGCACTCTATCTGTCTTCTGCTTTTGTCATCTGTCACCATCGTGTACTCTTATTATTATTCCATCTGTATATAGTGTACATAATTGTATAGAGTAGGTGAAGGCAAAATCTACATTATAGTCTATTGCTGAGTTTGTTTGTTCTAATTCCCATTATGACCATGTCTCACAGGCCATTTATTACCTGTGTTTGTAATAATAGGGTGACCAAAAAAAAGAAACAAAATTTCACCATCACTCCAACGCTGTCTTTCCAGAGGTGCACAGATATTACAGTTCAAAACTGCAAATATCCCCAGTCCAGTACATATTGCTACGTGTCTGTCAAAAAAATATCAACATATCATCCAGCTTCTCTTCGCATGGGCCAAGGGTCTCTGAGCCTATGCAAACAAACATATAATAATAGGAAAGTTCACCACATTTTTTAGACTTTTGGGACTCCCTGAAGCTATCAGCTGCCCCTCCTTTGTCCCTGGTGTACTGGAGATAAGTATCAGCCAGTGTGGCTGTACATGTGTAGTCCTATACCACCTGCTTCTCGTCTGTCCAGGCTTGAAGGATGATTCCATCTGGATGCATTTGGTTGCCAGTAGATCTGCATAGTTTTGGTGGCTTCCTTATTACTGGGCATCCGGCTTTTGCCAGGTTCTTCTTGACAATGTTATTAACATCTCCCTGCCTTGCAGTCTTTTCCCTTGGATCTCCGGAAAACGAGATCATTTACCCGAATCAGTATGCTGCTTCACTGCTGCAGATGCATCTATGTTGGGCGAGACTAGGGGCTGCAAGGCGAAGGGTAACACCAATGTGGATTATCTGTTGGTGGAGGCGTGTGCCAAGGAGATGCGGACGGCCAAAAGGAAATCACTCGCATGAGGAGCTCTCACAGCCAGTGTGTGTGTTTTCCTTTGTGAGTACATGTACATTATTTGCAAAATATAATAGCTTTTAGTACACTAGAGTTGTTTGTCTCATGGTGCACACACTGAGAACTTTCTGTAATCCATATTATAATAGGGATAAAACACATGACATGTAGCCTCTTGTAGTAGATAGATTTTAACTCTCATTAAGCTGCATAATAAATAAATCTCATTAAGCTGCCAAATATATTACATAATAAATAAATGGTTTATTTTTCCATTAAAAATCTAAAATCAAGATTTTAAAAGTTATGAATATCGAAAACATCACATGAAAAAAGAAGAAAGATCCAAAAAAAAAAAAAGAAATAATATACATAAAACAATGTAAAACGAACAATGTAAAAATTTTAATAATTTAAATAAAACAACAAAAGCAACAGAATTTTACAGTAATTATAATATATGTAGGATGCAAGAATGATGTTAGAATTACCGACAATATGTTAGGTAAAAGGACATAAGTGTAACTAATACGACATTATATTGTGGAAAAATTTTGCTTGATTAAGCTCCTGGAGAGCGAAACGTTGCCACAATAAATTATCACATTAGTTGCACTTGTGTCCTGTTACCTACTTACTTACTTACCTAACATGTATGTAAGATGTTCCTGTGTAAGATTAAAGATAAAATGAAGTAAGATGCAAGTTGTCTTGATGTATATACAGTGTAATGTCTGAGACACTAGCAGTGAACTACACTCAGTGTGATGTATGGGACACTAACAGTGAACTACACTCAGTGTGATGTATGTGACACTAACAGTGAACTACACTCAGTGTGATGTCTGAGACACTAACAGTGAACTACACTCAGTGTGATGTATGTGACACTAACAGTGAACTACACTCAGTGTGATGTATGTGACACTAACAGTGAACTACACTCAGTGTGATGTCTGAGACACTAGCAGTGAACTACACTCAGTGTGATGTATGGGACACTAACAGTGAACTACACTCAGTGTGATGTCTGAGACACTAGCAGTGAACTACACTCAGTGTGATGTATGGGACACTAACAGTGAACTACACTCAGTGTAATGTCTGAGACACTAACAGTGAACTACACTCAGTGTAATGTCTGAGACACTAACAGTGAACTACACTCAGTGTAATGTATGTGACACTAACAGTGAACTACACTCAGTGTGATGTCTGAGACACTAGCAGTGAACTACACTCAGTGTGATGTATGGGACACTAACAGTGAACTACACTCAGTGTGATGTCTGAGACACTAACAGTGAACTACACTCAGTGTGATGTCTGAGACACTAGCAGTGAACTACACTCAGTGTGATGTCTGAGACACTAACAGTGAACTACACTCAGTGTGATGTCTGAGACACTAGCAGTGAACTACACTCAGTGTGATGTATGGGACACTAACAGTGAACTACACTCAGTGTAATGTCTGAGACACTAACAGTGAACTACACTCAGTGTAATGTCTGAGACACTAACAGTGAACTACACTCAGTGTGATGTATGTGACACTAACAGTGAACTACACTCAGTGTGATGTATGGGACACTAACAGTGAACTACACTCAGTGTGATGTATGAGACACTAGCAGTGAACTACACTCAGTGTGATGTATGTGACACTAACAGTGAACTACACTCAGTGTGATGTCTGAGACACTAGCAGTGAACTACACTCAGTGTGATGTATGGGACACTAACAGTGAACTACACTCAGTGTGATGTATGAGACACTAGCAGTGAACTACACTCAGTGTGATGTATGGGACACTAACAGTGAACTACACTCAGTGTGATGTCTGAGACACTAGGAGTGAACTACACTCAGTGTGATGTATGGGACGCTAACAGTGAACTACACTCAGTGTAATGTATGAGACACTAGCAGTGAACTACACTCAGTGTGATGTCTGAGACACTAGCAGTGAACTACACTCAGTGTGATGTATGGGACACTAACAGTGAACTACACTCAGTGTGATGTCTGAGACACTAGGAGTGAACTACACTCAGTGTGATGTATGGGACGCTAACAGTGAACTACACTCAGTGTAATGTATGAGACACTAGCAGTGAACTACACTCAGTGTAATGTATGAGACACTAGCAGTGAACTACACTCAGTGTGATGTATGAGACACTAACAGTGAACTACACTCAGTGTGATGTATGGGACACTAACAGTGAACTACACTCAGTGTAATGTATGAGACACTAGCAGTGAACTACACTCAGTGTAATGTATGAGACACTAACAGTGAACTACACTCAGTGTGATGTCTGAGACACTAACAGTGAACTACACTCAGTGTAATGTATGAGACACTAACAGTGAACTACACTCAGTGTGATGTCTGAGACACTAACAGTGAACTATACTCAGTGTAATGTATGAGACAATAACAGTGAACTACACTCAGTGTGATGTATGAGACACTAACAGTGAACTACACTCAGTGTGATGTCTGAGACACTAACAGTGAACTACACTCAGAGTGATGTATGGGACACTAGCAATGAACTACACTCAGTGTGATGTCTGAGACACTAACAGTGAACTACACTCAGTGTGATGTATGAGACACTAGCAGTGAACTACACTCAGTGTGATGTATGAGACACTAACAGTGAACTACACTCAGTGTGATGTATGGGACACTAACAGTGAACTACACTCAGTGTGATGTATGAGACACTAACAGTGAACTACACTCAGTGTAATGTATGAGACACTAACAGTGAACTACACTCAGTGTAATGTATGAGACACTAACAGTGAACTACACTCAGTGTAATGTATGAGACACTAACAGTGAACTACACTCAGTGTGATGTATGAGACACTAGCAGTGAACTACACTCAGTGTAATGTATGAGACACTAACAGTGAACTACACTCAGTGTGATGTATGAGACACTAACAGTGAACTACACTCAGTGTAATGTATGAGACACTAACAGTGAACTACACTCAGTGTAATGTATGAGACACTAACAGTGAACTACACTCAGTGTAATGTATGAGACACTAACAGTGAACTACACTCAGTGTAATGTATGAGACACTAGCAGTGAACTACACTCAGTGTAATGTATGAGACAATAACAGTGAACTACACTCAGTGTAATGTATGAGACACTAGCAGTGAACTACACTCAGTGTAATGTATGAGACACTAACAGTGAACTACACTCAGTGTGATGTATGAGACACTAACAGTGAACTAGACTCAGTGTAATGTATGAGACACTAACAGTGAACTACACTCAGTGTAATGTATGAGACACTAGCAGTGAACTACACTCAGTGTAATGTATGAGACACTAGCAGTGAACTACACTCAGTGTAATGTATGAGACACTAACAGTGAACTACACTCAGTGTAATGTATGAGACACTAACAGTGAACTACACTCAGTGTAATGTATGAGACACTAACAGTGAACTACACTCAGTGTAATGTATGAGACACTAGCAGTGAACTACACTCAGTGTGATGTATGGGACACTAGCAGTGAACTACACTCAGTGTGATGTATGAGACACTAGCAGTGAACTACACTCAGTGTGATGTATTGGACACTAACAGTGAACTACACTCAGTGTAATGTATGTGACACTAGCAGTGAACTACACTCAGTGTGATGTATGTGACACTAACAGTGAACTATACTCAGTGTGAGGTATGAGACACTAGCAGTGAACTACACTCAGTGTGATGTATGGGACACTAGCAGTGAACTACACTCAGTGTAATGTATGTGACACTAGCAGTGAACTACACTCAGTGTGATGTATGTGACACTAACAGTGAACTACACTCAGTGTGATGTCTGAGACACTAACAGTGAACTACACTCAGTGTGATGTATGGGACACTAGCAGTGAACTACACTCAGTGTGATGTATGGGACACTAACAGTGAACTACACTCAGTGTGATGTATGAGACACTAGCAGTGAACTACACTCAGTGTGATGTATGGGACACTAACAGTGAACTACACTCAGTGTGATATATGAGACACTAGCAGTGAACTACACTCAGTGTGATGTATGGGACACTAACAGTGAACTACACTCAGTGTGATGTATGGGACACTAACAGTGAACTACACTCAGTGTGATGTATGGGACACTAGCAGTGTCTCATACACTGTGAAACTAAACACTCACGCAAAAATATTTGAGAAAACAATTTTCCAAACAGCAAAAAAAAAAAAAAAAAATCCTCGACCTGTCAGACAAAAATTAGAATTACTGAAACCCACATTTAAAATTAATTAGGTTAAAAATATCTTTTATACGACTATTCGAAAAGTTTTCCAAATATTTTTTATTTAGAATTTACACTGAACGTTACCGAATTTGACTCAAAACAATAAGAAAGATATGTAATAGGCGCAGTGTACTCGTCTCTTGATCCGAGGAAGGTTTGCCTGTATTCCGAAATCCCAGTTCCTTTGTGTGTCAATGCATGTGAGTGGAATAGTGCAGAGTGCGGCATAAGTGGGTAATACAGTTCAGTATTATTGATGGAGATCTGAAGGGACTCAGAAGATTTATTCATAAGTCAACATTTGGAAACTAATATTCAAATTTCTTTAAAAAAATATTGTAAATACGGGTATATAAAGTCCGAATCTAATTAAAAACTTTCAAAGAAATCAATGACACAGATATCTTAAAATACACAAGCAAAATAAGCATAAAACCGCTCATAAATTACATTATCACTTACTGACAATGGAAGTCATAAAGGTAATCCGATGCAGAACAAAGAAATTTTAGCATAAAAAGTACTATTTAAATTTTTCCAGTGTCTTTGAAAAAAAAGCGAATTAAGATTTACACAGGCTAATGCAAATCCGAACTTTAATGAACATTAAAGAACACTAAGATGATTAGCATAGCTAAATAATCATTGACTTATTTCCGATCAGAAGAGATATTCTCCATTTATGTCACAGAAACCAGTTTGATAAATAATATTGGAACATGATAACTTAAACAGCTTAAGATGAAGAAATTGTTTTATTTGAGAAAACATATCATCATTATTATGAACGTAGGTGTAGTCTAGTGGCCTGCACACCTGGTTGTAGCACAATAAGCAGGTAGAAACGAGAAACGAGCAAAAGACAGTGGTGAGTAAATAATTATAAATGTTTCCTTCACTAAACAACAAGCAGTTATATGTATAATGTTATCAGAGGATATGTAGGGAAAGGCAATTTACAAGCAAGAGACACGGTAAGAACCGTCTTCGTCCAGACTAGGAGGTAAGTTTGCCAATGTTGACTCACAAGTGTCCAACATCGCTTCACAACTCTGACTGGCTGTCCTGTCATTGACTTATTTAACCAAGTTGCTAACATAACAAGGGGGCCCCACTCATTATACTCTTAGCATTTTCTGACAAACCTTAATTTTTAGCTAAAATATGCATTAATACTACTTGAAAAAGAAAATTAATAATATGAATTGGCTTACTTTTAAATTAAAATGCAATTGCAACAGCAGTTTACATTAAAAGTGTTGTGATAATGTAGGTCATAATGACATGAGTGTGTAATATACGTTGAATTAAATTTAACGTATTCCAAGCATGCCACAAGCACTAAAAGTTTCAAGCTGACCAGATGATGCATTTCCCAGGCTTTGCACAGGATATATCAGAATTTGTGCCTACACAGCCTAAACCCATGAAACGACCCATCCATTTCATATGATGAATCAACCATCGAAGATTGATGATGATTATTATTGTTTTATTTTAATCTGGGGAAAACGCTAAACTCGAAGGGGACAAGTAATGTCTGGATGATAAATCATTCATATTCAATTCCGGTAAGGGGAAAATAAGTTCAGTTACTTGGAAAAAATAATGAAATAAGGGAAAAATATTGGGACAACAAAAGAAAAAAAATTGAAATAAGGTAAATAAGGGAAAAATAATGAAATAAGGTAACTAAAGGAAAAATAATGAAATAAGGTAACTTATGGAAAAATAATGAAAAAAGGTAACTAATGGAAAAATAATGAAATAAAGTAACTAATGGAAAAATAATGAAATAAGGTAACTAATGGAAAAATAATGAAATAAGGTAACTAATGGAAAAATAATGAAATAAGGGAAAAATATTGGGACAACAAAAGAAAAAAATTGAAATAAGGTAAATAAGGGAAAAATAATGAAATAAGGTAACTAAAGGAAAAATAATGAAATAAGGTAACTTATGGAAAAATAATGAAAAAAGGTAACTAATGGAAAAATAATGAAATAAAGTAACTAATGGAAAAATAATGAAATAAGGTAACTAATGGAAAAATAATGAAATAAGGTAACTAATGGAAAAATAATGAAATAAGGGAAAAATATTGGGACAACAAAAGAAAAAAAATTGAAATAAGGTAAATAAGGGAAAAATAATGAAATAAGGTAACTAAAGGAAAAATAATGAAATAAGGTAACTTATGGAAAAATAATGAAAAAAGGTAACTAATGGAAAAATAATGAAATAAAGTAACTAATGGAAAAATAATGAAATAAGGTAACTAATGGAAAAATAATGAAATAAGGTAACTAATGGAAAAATAATGAAATAAGGTAACTAATGGAAAAATAATGAAATAAGGTAACTAATGGAAAAATGATGAAATAAGGTAAATAATGGAAAAATAATGAAATAAGGTAACTAATGGAAAAATAATGAAATAAGGTAAATAATGGAAAAATAATGAAATAAGGTAACTAATGGAAAAATAATGAAATAAGGTAACTAATGGAAAAATAATGAAATAAGGTAACTAATGGAAAAATAATGAAATAAGGTAACTAATGGAAAAATGATGAAATAAGGTAAATAATGGAAAAATAATGAAATAAGGCAACTAATGGAAAAATAATGAAATAAGGTAAATAATGGAAAAATAATGAAATAATGTAACTAATGGAAAAATAATGAAATAAGGTAACTAATGGAAAAATAATGAAATAAGGTAAATAATGGAAAAATAATGAAATAAGGTAAATAATGGAAAAATAATGAAATAAGGTAATATAGTAATCTATTTCTAGGTTAAAAGTCGCTAAAACCCGTGCGAGGAACCTTCAGTGATCACGTGACAACAAAAATATGGGATTGGCCTATGTAGCGCTGTGTATAGTGCCTCATGCTGTGTACAGTGCCTCATGCTGTGTACAGTCCCTCATGCTGTGTACAGTGCTTCATGCTGTGTACAGTGCCTCATGCTGTGTACAGTGCTTCATGCTGTGTACAGTGCCTCATGCTGTGCACAGTGCTTCATGCTGTGTACAGTGCTTCATGCTGTGTACAGTGCCTCATGCTGTGTATAGTGCTTCATGCTGTGTACAGTGCTTCATGCTGTGTACAGTGCCTCATGCTGTGTACAGTGCCTCATGCTGTGTACAGTGCCTCATGCTGTGTACAGTGCTTCATGCTGTGTACAGTGCCTCATGCTGTGTACAGTGCTTCATGCTGTGTACAGTGCCTCATGCTGTGTACAGTGCTTCATGCTGTGTACAGTGCCTCATGCTGTGTACAGTGCTTCATGCTATGTACAGTGCCTCATGCTGTGTACAGTGCTTCATGCTGTGTACAGTGCCTCATGCTGTGTACAGTGCTTCATGCTGTGTACAGTGCCTCATGCTGTGTACAGTGCTTCATGCTGTGTACAGTGCCTCATGCTGTGTACAGTGCTTCATGCTGTGTACAGTGCCTCATGCTGTGTACAGTGCTTCATGCTGTGTACAGTGCCTCATGCTGTGTATAGTGCTTCATGCTGTGTACAGTGTCTCATGCTGTGTATAGTGCCTCATGCTGTGTATAGTGCCTCATGCTGTGTACAGTGCCTCATGCTGTGTATAGTGCTTCATGCTGTGTACAGTGCCTCATGCTGTGTACAGTGCCTCATGCTGTGTACAGTGCCTCATGCTGTGTACAGTGCCTCATGCTGTGTACAGTGCCTCATGCTCTGTATATTGCCTCATGCTGTGTATAGTGCTTCATGCTGTGTATAGTGCCTCATGCTGTGTATAGTGCCTCATGCTGTGTATAGTGTCTCATGCTGTGTACAGTGCCTCATGCTGTGTGTAGTGCCTCATGCAGTGTACACTGCCTCATGCTGTGCACAGTGCCTCATGCTGTGTATAGTGCCCCATGCTGTGTATAGTGCCTCATGCTGTGTACAGTACCTCATGCTGTGTATAGCGCCTCATGCTGTGTATAGTGCCTCATGCTGTGTATAGTGCCTCATGCTGTGTATTGAGCCTCATGCTGTGAGTAGTGCCTCATGCTGTGTATAGTGCCTCATGCTGTGTACAGTGCCTCATGCTGTGTATAGCGCCTCATGCTGTGTATAGTGCCTCATGCTGTGTATAGTGCCTCATGCTGTGTATAGTGCCTCATGCTGTGTACAGTGCCTCATGCTGTGTACAGTGCCTCATGCTGTGTATAGTGCCTCATGCTGTGCACAGTGCCTCATGCTGTGTATAGTGCATCATGCTGTGTATAGTGCCTCATGCTGTGTACAGTACCTCATGCTGTGTATAGTGCCTCATGCTGTGTACAGTGCCTCATGCTGTGTATAGTACCTCATGCTGTGTACAGTGCCTCATGCTGTGTACAGTGCCTCATGCTGTGTACAGTGCCTCATGCTGTGTATATTGCCTCATGCTGTGTATAGTGCTTCATGCTGTGTATAGTGCCTCATGCTGTGTATAGTGCCTCATGCTGTGTATAGTGTCTCATGCTGTGTACAGTGCCTCATGCTGTGTACAGTGCCTCATGCTGTGTACAGTGCCTCATGCTGTGTATAGTGCCTCATGCTGTGTATAGCGCCTCATGCTGTGTATAGTGCCTCATGCTGTGTATAGTGCCTCATGCTGTGTATAGAGCCTCATGCTGTGAATAGTGCCTCATGCTGTGTATAGTGCCTCATGTTGTGTACAGTGCCTCATGCTGTGTATAGCGCCTCATGCTGTGTATAGTGCCTCATGCTGTGTACAGTGCCTCATGCTGTGCACAGTGCCTCATGCTGTGTACAGTGCCTCATGCTGTGTATAGTGCTTCATGCTGTGTATAGTGCCTCATGCTGTGCATAGTGCCTCATGCTGTGTATAGTGTCTCATGCTGTGTACAGTGCCTCATGCTGTGTACAGTGCCTCATGCTGTGTATAGTGCCTCATGCTGTGTATAGTGCCTCATGCTGTGTATAGTGCCTCATGCTGTGTACAGTGCCTCATGCTGTGTACAGTGCCTCATGCTGTGTACAGTGCCTCATGCTGTGTACAGTGCCTCATGCTGTGTATAGTGCCTCATGCTGTGTATAGTGCCTCATGCTGTGTATAGTGCCTCATGCTGTGTATAGTGCCTCATGCTGTGTACAGTGCTTCATGCTGTGTATAGTGCCTCATGCTGTGTATAGTGCCTCATGCTGTGTACAGTGCCTCATGCTGTGTATAGTGCCTCATGCTGTGTATAGTGCCTCATGCTGTGTATAGCGCCTCATGCTGTGTACAGTGCCTCATGCTGTGTATAGTGCCTCATGCTGTGTACAGTGCCTCATGCTGTGTATAGTGCCTCATGCTGTGTACAGTGCCTCATGCTGTGTATAGCGCCTCATGCTGTGTACAGTGCCTCATGCTGTGAATAGTGCCTCATGCTGTGTACAGTGCCTCATGCTGTGTATAGTGCCTCATGCTGTGTACAGTGCCTCATGCTGTGTACAGTGCCTCATGCTGTGTACAGTGCCTCATGCTGTGTACAGTGCCTCATGCTGTGTATAGTGCCTCATGCTGTGTACAGTGCCTCATGCTGTGTATAGCGCCTCATGCTGTGTACAGTGCCTCATGCTGTGTATAGTGCCTCATGCTGTGTACAGTGCCTCATGCTGCGTATAGTGCCTCATGCTCTGTATAGTGCCTCATGCTGTGTACAGTGCCTCATGCTGTGTATAGTGCCTCATGCTGTGTATAGTGCCTCATGTTGTGTACAGTGCCTCATGCTGTGTACAGTGCCTCATGCTGTGTACAGTGCTTCATGCTGTGTATAGTGCCTCATGCTGTGAATAGTGCCTCATGCTGTGTACAGTGCCTCATGCTGTGTATAGCGCCTCATGCTGTGTATAGTGCCTCATGCTGTGTATAATGCCTCATGCTGTGTACAGTGCCTCATGCTGTGTACAGTGCCTCATGCTGTGTACAGTGTCTCATGCTGTGTACAGTGCCTCATGCTGTGTATAGTGCCTCATGCTGTGTATAGTGCTTCATGCTGTGTATAGTGCCTCATGCTGTGAATAGTGCCTCATGATGTGTACAGTGCCTCATGCTGTGTATAGTGCCTCATGCTGTGTATAGTGTCTCATGCTGTGTACAGTGCCACATGCTGTGTACAGTGCCTCATGCTGTGTACAGTGCCTCATGCTGTGTATAGCGCCTCATGCTGTGTATAGCGCCTCATGCTGTGTATAGTGCCTCATGCTGTGTATAGTGCCTCATTCTGTGTATAGTGCCTCATGCTGTGAATAGTGCCTCATGCTGTGTATAGTGCCTCATGCTGTGTACAGTGCCTCATGCTGTGTATAGCGCCTCATGCTGTGTATAGTGCCTCATGCTGTGTACAGAGCCTCATGCTGTGTACAGTGCCTCACGCTGTGTAAAGTGCCTCATGCTGTGTATAGTGCCTCATGCTGTGTATAGTGCTACATGCTGTGTATAGTGCATCATGGTGTGTATAATGCCTCATGCTGTGTATAGTGTCTCATGCTGTGTACAGTGCCTCATGCTGTGTACAGTGCCTCATGCTGTGTACAGTGCCTCATACTGTGCATAGTGCCTCATGCTGTGTATAGTGCCTCATGCTGTGTATAGTGCCTCATGCTGTGTACAGTGCCTCATGCTGTGTATAGTGCCTCATGCTGTGTACAGTGCCTCATGCTGTGTACAGTGCCTCATGCTGTGTAGAGTGCCTCATGCTGTGTATAGTGCCTCATGCTGTGTATAGTGCCTCATGCTGTGTATAGTGCGTCATGCTGTGTATAGTGCCTCATGCTGTGTATAGTGCCTCATGCTGTGTACAGTGCCTCATGCTGTGCATAGTGCCTCATGTTGTGTACAGTGCCTCATGCTGTGTATAGTGCCTCATGCTGTGTACAGTGCCTCATGCTGTGTATAGTGCCTCATGCTGTGTATAGTGCCTCATGCTGTGTACAATGCCTCATGCTGTGTACAGTGCCTCGTGCTGTGTATCGTGCCTCATGCTGTTTATAGTGCTTCATGCTGTATATAGTGCCTCATGCTGTGTATAGTGCCTCATGCTGTGTACAGTGCCTCATGCTGTGTATAGTGCATCATGCTGTGTGTAGTGCCTCATGCTGTGTATAGTGCCTCATGTTGTGTATAGTGCGTCATGCTGTGTATAGTGCATCATGCTGTGTGCAGTGCCTCATGCTGTGTACAGTGCCTCGTGCTGTGTATCGTGCCTCATGCTGTTTATAGTGCTTCATGCTGTATATAGTGCCTCATGCTGTGTATAGTGCCTCATGTTGTGTATAGTGCGTCATGCTGTGTATAGTGCCTCATGCTGTGTATAGTACCTCATGCTGTGTATAGTGCCTCATGCTGTGTATAGTGCCTCATGCTGTGTATAGTGCATCATGCTGTGTGTAGTGCCTCATGCTGTGTATAGTGCGTCATGCTGTGTATAGTGCCTCATGCTGTGTATAGTGCCTCATGCTGTGTACAGTGCCTCATGCTGTGTATAGTGCCTCATGCTGTGTACAGTGCCTCATGCTGTGTACAGTGCCTCATGCTGTGTATAGTGCCTCATGCTGTGTACAGTGCGTCATGCTGTGTATAGTGTCCCATGCTGTGTATAGTGCTTCATGCTGTGTATAGTGTCCCATGCTGTGTATAGTGCCTCATGCTGTGTAGAGTACTTCATGCTGTGTATTGTGCCTCATGCCGTGTATAGTGCCCGATGCTGTGTATAGTGCCTCATGCAGTATATAGGGCGCCATGCTGTATATAGTGCGCCACGCTGTATGTAGTGCGCCACGCTGTATATAGTGCGCCACGCTGTATATAGTGCGCCACGATATATATAGTGCGCCACGCTGTATATAGTACGCCACGCTGTATTTAGGGCGCCACGCTATACATAGGGTGCCACACTATATATAGGGAGTCACGCTGCATATAGGGTGCCGCGCTGTTTTCAGGGAGCCAAGCTGTATATATGGAGCCACGCTGTATATAGCGAGCCACGCTGTATATAGCGAGCCACGCTGTATATAGGGAGCCACACTGTATATAGGGAGCCATGCTGTATAAACGGAGCCACGCTGTATACAGGGAGCCACGCTGTCAATAGGGAACCATGCTGTATATAGGGAACCACGCTGTATATAGGGAGCCACGCTGCATACAGGGAGCCACGTTGTATACAGGGAGCCAAGCTGTACATAGGGAGCCACGCTGTATAAAGGGAGCCACGCTGTATATAGGGAACCACGCTGTATATAGGAAGCCCCGCTGTATATAGGGAGCCAGAGTGTATATAGGGAGCCACGCTGTATATAGGGAGAAATGCTGTATACAGGGAGCCACGCTGTATATAGGGAGCCACGCTGTATAAAGGAAGCCACGCTGTATATAGGGAGCCACGCTGTATATAGGGAGCCACGCTGTATATAAGGAGCCACGCTGTATATAGGGAGCCACGCTGTATACAGGGAGCCACGCTGTACATAGGGAGCCACGATGTATATAGGGAGCCATGCTGTATACAGGGAGCCACGCTGTATACAGGGAGCCACGCTGTATATAGGGAGCCACGCTGCATATAGGAAGCCACGCAGTATATAGGGAGTCACGATGTATATAGGGAGCCACGCCGTATATAGGGAGCCTCGCTGTATATAGGTAGCCAGGCTGTATATAGAGAGCCACGCTGTATATAGGGAGCCACGCTGTATAAAGGGAGCCACGCTGTATATAGGGAGCCACGCTGTATAAAGGGAGCCACGCTGTATATAGGGAGCCACGTTGTATATAGGGAGCCACGCTGTGTATAGAAAGCCACGCTGTATAAAGGGAGCCACGCTGTATATAGGGAGCCACGTTGTATATAGAGAGCCACGCTGTATAAAAGGAGCCACGCTGTATATAAAGAGCCACGCTGTATATAGGGAGCCACGCTGTATATGGGGAGCCACGCAGTATATAGGAGGCCACGCTGTATATAGAGAGCCATGGTGTATATATTGAGCCACGCTGTATATAGTGAGCCACGCTGTATAAAGGGAGCCACGCTGTATACAGGGAGCCACGCTGTATAAAGGGAGCCACGCTGTATATAAGGAGCCACGCTGCATACAGGGAGCCACGCTGTTTATAGGAAGCCAGGCTGTATATAGGAAGCCACGCTGTATACAGGGAGCCACGCTGTATATAGGGAGCCACGCTGTATAAAGGGAGCCACGCTGTACAACGGGAGCCACGCTGTATAAAGGGAGCCACGCTGTATATATGGAGCGAGGTTGTATAGAAAGAGCCACGCTGTATATAGGGAGCCACGCTGTATATAGGAAGCCACGCTGTATATAGGGAGCCATGCTGTATAAAGGGAACCACGCTGTATATAGGGGGGCAGGCTGTATATAGGGAGCCACGCTGTATATAGGGAGCCACGTTGTATATAGGGAGCCACGCTGTATAAAGGAAGCCACGCTGTATATAGGGAGCCACACTGTATTTAGGGCGCCACGCTATACATAGGGTGCCACACTATATATAGGGAGTCACGCTGCATATAGGGTGCCGCGCTGTTTTCAGGGAGCCAAGCTGTATATATGGAGCCACGCTGTATATAGCGAGCCACGCTGTATATAGCGAGCCACGCTGTATATAGGGAGCCACACTGTATATAGGGAGCCATGCTGTATAAACGGAGCCACGCTGTATACAGGGAGCCACGCTGTCTATAGGGAACCATGCTGTATATAGGGAACCACGCTGTATATCGGGAGCCACGCTGCATACAGGGAGCCACGTTGTATACAGGGAGCCACGCTGTACATAGGGAGCCACGCTGTATAAAGGGAGCCACGCTGTATATAGGGAACCACGCTGTATATAGGAAGCCCCGCTGTATATAGGGAGCCAGAGTGTATATAGGGAGCCACGCTGTATATAGGGAGCCACGCTGTATATAGGGAGCCATGCTGTATACAGGGAGCCATGCTGTATATAGGGAGCCACGCTGTATAAAGGAAGCCACGCTGTATATAGGGAGCCACGCTGTATATAGGGAGCCACGCTGTATATAAGGAGCCACGCTGTATATAGGGAGCCACGCTGTATACAGGGAGCCACGCTGTATACAGGGAGCCACGCTGTACATAGGGAGCCACGATGTATATAGGGAGCCATGCTGTATACAGGGAGCCACGCTGTATACAGGGAGTGACGCTGTATATAGGGAGCAACGCTGCATATAAAAAGCCACGCAGTATATAGGGAGCCACGATGTATATAGGGAGCCACGCCGTATATAGGGAGCCTCGCTGTATATAGGTAGCCAGGCTGTATATAGGGAGCCACGCTGTATAAAGGGAGCCACGCTGTATATAGGGAGCCACGCTGTATAAAGGGAACCACGCTGTATATAGGGAGCCACGTTGTATATAGGGAGCCACGCTGTGTATAGAAAGCCACGCTGTATAAAGGGAGCCACGCTGTATATTGGGAGCCACGCTGTATATAGAGAGCCACGCTGTATAAAGGGAGCCACGCTGTATATAAGGAGCCACGCTGTATATAGGGAGCCACGCTGTATATGGGGAGCCACGCAGTATATAGGAGGCCACGCTGTATATAGAGAGCCATGCTGTATATAGGGAGCCACGCTGTACATAGTGAGCCACGCTGTATAAAGGGAGCCACGCTGTATACAGGGAGCCACGCTGTATAAAGGGAGCCACGCTGTATATAAGGAGCCACGCTGCATACAGGGAGCCACGCTGTTTATAGGAATCCAGGCTGTATATAGGAAGCCACGCTGTATACAGAGAGCCACGCTGTATATAGGGAGCCACGCTGTATAAAGGGAGCCATGCTGTACAACGGGAGCCACGCTGTATAAAGGGAGCCACGCTGTATATAGGGAGCCACGCTGTATATAGGGAGCGAGGTTGTATACAAAGAGCCACGCTGTATATAGGGAGCCACGCTGTATATAGGAAGCCACGCTGTATATAGGGAACCATGCTGTATAAAGGGAACCACGCTGTATATAGGGGGGCAGGCTGTATATAGGGAGCCACGCTGTATATAGGGAGCCACGTTGTATATAGGGAGCCACGTAGTATAAAGGAAGCCACGCTGTATATTGGGAGCCACACACTATGTAAGGAGCCACGCTGTATATAGGGAGCCACGCTGTATACAGGGAGCCACGCTGTATACAGGGAGCCACGCTGTATATAGGGAGCCACGCTGTATTCAGGGAGCCACGCTGCATACAGGGAGCCACGCTGTACATAGGGAGCCACGCTGTATATAGGGAGCCACGCTGTATTCAGGGAGCCACGCTGTATACAGGAAGCCACACTGTATACAGGGAGCCACACGGTATGTAGGGAGCCACGCTGTATATAGGAAGCCACGCTGTATATAGGGAGCCACGCTGTATATAGGGAGCCAGGCTGTATATAGAGAGCCACGCTGTATACAGGGAGCCACGCTGTATACAGGGAGCCACGCTGTATATAGGGAGCCCGTTGTATATAGTGAGCCACGCTGTATATAGGAAGTCACGCTGTATATAGGGTGCCACGCTGTATATAGGGAGCCACGCTGTATATAGGGAGCCACGCTGTATACAGTGAGCCACACTGTATATAGGGAGCCACGCTGTATATAGGGAACCACGTTGTATACAATGAGCCACGCTGTATACAGGGAGCCACGCTGTATATAGGGAGCCACGCTGTATACAGGGAACCACGCTGTATAAAGGGAGCCACGCTGTATATAGGGAGCCACGCTGCATACATGAAGCCACGCTGTACAAAGGAAGCCACGCTGTATATAGGGAGCCACGTTGTATATAGGGAGCCACGCTGTATATAGGGAGCCACGCTGTATATAGGGAGCCACGCTGTATATAGGGAGCCACGCTGCATATAGGAAGCCACGCAGTATATAGGGATCCACGATGTATATAGGGAGCCACGCCGTATATAGGGAGCCTCGCTGTATATAGATAGCCAGACTGTATATAGGGAGCCACGCTGTATATAGGGAGCCACGCTGTATAAAGGGTACCACGCTGTATATAGGGAGCCACGTTGTATATAGGGAGCCACGCTGTATATAGGGAGCCTCGCTGTATATAGATAGCCAGACTGTATATAGGGAGCCACGCTGTATATAGGGAGCCACGCTGTATAAAGGGAGCCACGCTGTATATAGGGAGCCACGTTGTATATAGGGAGCCACGCTGTATATAGAGAGCCACGCTGTATAAAGGGAGCCACGCTGTATATAGGGAGCCACGCTGTATATAGAGACCCACGCTGTGTAAAGGGAGCCACGCTGTATATAAGGAGCCACGCTGTATATAAGGAGCCATGCTGTATAGAGGGAGCCATGCAGTATATAGGAAGCCACGCTGTATATAGGGAGCCATGCTGTATATAGGGAGCCACGCTGTATATAGTGAGCCACGCTGTATAAAGGGAGCCACGCTGTATACAGGGAGCCGCGCTGTATAAAGGGAGCCACGCTGTATATAAGGACCCACGCTGCATATAGGGAGCCACGCTGTATGTAGGAAGCCAGGCTGTATATAGGAAGCCACGCTTTATATAGGGAGCCACGCTGTATGTAGGGAGCCACGCTGTATAAAGGGAGCCACGCTGTATACAGGGAGCCACGCTGTATAAAGGGAGCCACGCTGTATATAGGGAGCCACGCTGTATATAGGAAGCCACGCTTTATATAGGGAGCCACGCTCTATGAAGGGAGCCACGCTGTATACAGGGAGCCACGCTGTATAAAGGGAGCCACGCTGTATATAGGGAGCCACGCTGTATATAGGAAGCCATGCTTTATATAGGGAGCCACGCTGTATATAGGGAGTTACGCTGTATAAAGTGAGCCACGCTGTATACAGGGAGACACGCTTTATGAAGGGAGCCACGCTGTATGTAGGGAGCCAGGTTGTATACAAAGAGCCACGCTGTATATAGGGAGCCACGCTGTATATAGGAAGCCACGCTGTATATAGGGAGCCATGCTGTATAAAGGGAACCACGCTGTATATAGGGGGGCAGGCTGTATATAGGGAGCCACGCTGTATATAGGGAGCCACGTTGTATACAGGGAGCCACGCTGTATAAAGGAAGCCACGCTGTATATAGGGAGCCACACTCTATGTAAGGAGCCACGCTGTATATAGGGAGCCACGCTGTATACAGGGAGCCACGCTGTATACAGGGAGTCACGCTGTATATAGGGAGCCACGCTGTATACAGGGAGCCACGCTGCATACAGGGAGCCATTCTGTACATAGGGAGCCACGCTGTATACAGGGAGCCACACTGTATACAGGGAGCCACACGGTATATAGGGAGCCTCGCTGTATATAGGAAGCCACGCTGTATATAGGGAGCCACGCTGTATATAGGAAGCCACGCTGTATATAGGGAGCCACACTCTATGTAAGGAGCCACGCTGTATATAGGGAGCCACGCTGTATACAGGGAGCCACGCTGTATACAGGGAGTCACGCTGTAAATAGGGAGCCACGCTGTATACAGGGAGCCACGCTGCATACAGGGAGCCATTCTGTACATAGGGAGACACGCTGTATACAGGGAGCCACACTGTATACAGGGAGCCACACGGTATATAGGGAGCCTCGCTGTATATAGGAAGCCACGCTGTATATAGTGAGCCACGCTGTATATAGGAAGCCACGCTGTATATAGGGAGCCACGCCGTATATAGGGAGCCACGCTATATATAGGGAACCACGCTGTATGCAGGGAGCCACGCTGCATATATGGAGCCACGCTGTATAAAGGGAGCCACGCTGTATATAGGGATCCACGTTGTATATAGGGAGCCACGCTGTATATAGGGAGCCACGCTGTATATAGGGAGCCACGCTGTATATAGGGAGCCACGCTGTATAAAGGAAGCCACGCTGTATATAGGGAGCCACACTGCATACATGGAGCCACGCTGTATAAAGGAAGCCACGCTGTATATAGGGAGCCACGCTGTATAAAGGAAGCCACGCTGTATATAGGGAGCCACACTGCATACATGGAGCCACGCTGTATAAAGGAAGCCACGCTGTATATAGGGAGCCACACTGCATACATGGAGCCACGCTGTATAAAGGAAGCCACGCTGTATATAGGAAGCCACTCTGTATATAGGTAGCCACAGTGTATAGGGAGCCACGCTGTATAAAGGGAGCCAGGCTGTATATAGGGAGCCACGCTGTATAATGGGAGTCATGCTGTATATAGAGAGCCACGCTGCATACATGGAGCCACGCTGTATAAAGGGAGCCACGCTGTATATAGGGAACCACGCTGTATACAGGGAGCCACGCTGTATAAAGGAAGCCACGCTGTATATGGGGAGTCACTCTGTATATAGGGAGCCACGCTGTATATAGGGAGCCATGCTGTATGTAGGGAGCCACGCTGTATGCAGGAAGCCACGATGTATAAAGGGAGCCAAGTTGTATATTGGGAGCCACGCTGTATAAGGGAGCCACGGTGTATAAAGGGAGCCATGCTATATATAGGGAGCCACGCTGTATAAAGGGAGCCACGCTGTATAAAGGGAGCCACGCTGTGAAAAGGGAGCCACGCTGTATACAGGGAGGCACGCTGTATAAAGGGAGCCATGCTGCATATAGGGAGCCCGCTGTATATAGGGAACCACACTGTATACAGGGAACCACGCTGTGTAAAGGGAGCCACGCTGTATATAGGGAGCCACGCTGTATAAAGGGAGTCACGCTGTATATAGGGAGCCACGCTGTATAAAGGGAGCCACGCTGTATAAAGGGAGCCACTCTGTATACAGGGAGCCACGCTGTGTAAAGGGAGCAATGCTGTATAAAGGGAGCCACGCTGTAAAAAGGGAGCCACGCTGTATACAGGGAGCCACGCTGTATATAGGGAGCCACGCTGTATATAGGGAGCCACGCTGTATATAGGGAGCCACACTGTATACAGGGAGCCACGCTGTATACAGGGAGGCACGCTGTATACAGGGAGCCACGCTGTATATTGGGAGCCACGCTGTATATATGGAGACACGCTGTATATAGGGAGCCACGCTGTATATAGGGAGCCACGCTGTATATAGGGAGCCACGCTGTATACAGGGAGCCACGCTGTATGTATGGAGCCACGCTGTATATAGGGAGCCACGCTGTATATAGGGAGCCACACTGTATACAGGAAGCCACGCTGTATAAAGGGAGCCACGCTGTATATAGGGAGGCACACTGTATACAGGGAGCCACGCTGTATAAAGGGAGCCTCGCTGTATATAGGGAGCCACACTGTATACAGGGAGCCACGCTGTATACAGGGAGCTACGCTGTATATAGGGAGCCACGCAAGCAAATACTTCCACTAACTATGACCAAGATACAATACACAAGCCTTGTAATTTAAAATCCGATCTGGTATGACCTTCTCGGTAAATAAACGAAATTTTGTGGTACAGAAAACGACGATATAGCAGGAAATGTTCCGAAAAATATTTAATCTCTCCACATTAAACTTTAAGAGGATTTATTTCTTTTGCAATATACTTCCCTTACATTTAACATTCTCTTTAAAATTCTCCTTAATCCTGTAAATAAAATTATTTAGAATTCTTTGAAAACCCAAACTCTTCTTATTAAGATACAGTTCCATTTATGGTTTGAAGCCGATCAGAAGTGGCATTCACAAGGCATAACATTGGGTAACAATCTGCTTAATAAAATTGGCAAATTGAAATTTACAGAACTCAAAGGGAGTGACAAACTATTTTGAAAATCAAAAATCGAAGTTTGAAGCCGATCCAACAATAGATTCATTGGTAATTGATCTGATTTTAACGATTTTAATATTTTTAACTATTTCAGTAAAACTTAAATATTCACCAGTATGAACTAATGGTAGCAGGGTACCATACAATGGTAGCAGGGTACCATACAATGGTAGCAGGGTACCATACAATGGTAGCAGGGTACCATACAATGGTAGCAGGGTACCATACAATGGTAGCAGGGTACCATACAATGGTAGCAGGGTACCATACAATGGTAGCAGGGTACCATACAATGGTAGCAGGGTACCATACAATGGTAGCAGGGTACCATACAATGGTAGCAGGGTACCATACAATGGTAGCAGGGTACCATACAATGATAGCAGGGTACCACACAATGGTAGCAGAGTACCACCCAATGGTAGCAGGGTACCATACAATGATAGCAGGGTACCACACAATGGTAGCAGGGTACCACACAATGGTAGCAGGGTACCATACAATGGTAGCAGGGTACCACACAATGGTAGCAGGGTACCATACAATGATAGCAGGGTACCACACAATGGTTGCAGGGTTCCACAGAATGGTAGCAGGGTACCACACAATGGTAGCAGGGTATCATACAATGGTAGAAGTGTACCACACAATGGTAACCGGGTACCACACAATGGTAACCTGGTACCACACAATGGTGGATGTTAAGAAGACGTATTGAAGAATTACATCGATTAACAGAATCAGCTTTAATGAAAACATCAACTTTAATTAAAGCTTCAGCTTATCTGAGGTCAGTAATATTTCTACAGAAGACAGGATCACTAACATTATGGAAGTTAACGAGAAAATGTATATAATGAGTATCTCTGCAGTCCAGTCCTGACAACAAGAAAATATTCCCAGATGTACTGATTCCGTATTGAATAACGAAATAAAGATCAGAAACGGTAGCAACCGAAGCAGATTATATCTGGCCGGTATAATTGAGTTTAATAAGCCCAAATCCCGGAACGGGTAGGGTTTTAAGACCCACCCATTTCGTGACTTGTTTGCAATTGTATTAATGCGATTTCAGGAGTCTTAATATGACCAAGGAAGAATGAAAGAACTCGCTAACGAATCTTAAGGTAGAATGTGATATCTTATGCTAAGACGTTTTGCTAAGACGCAGCCTTCTGGAGTGGTATTATTTTCGTGTTATCTGAGAATCGGAAACGAGACCAAAGAGTTTAACAGTTTTTCGAAATTGGAAAGGGAGAGTGCGAAACTGGAACTGATGGGGCGTCGAGCAACGGTGATTACTTTTATTATTTTGCAGATACAAATGGGATCGAACCCTCCAGTTATGACAGATTGCTTAATATGAGAGGGATTAGGGCGAGGAAAGAGGACAGTCAGTGTTTAATATGAGAGGGATCAATCAGAACGAGGTCAGAGTGGGATAATATCTGACATCCGAGACACTGGGACGAGGGATGAGAGTGAAATTATTTAAAATTATTTCTTAGATATACTAATTCAGCAAATTCCTCGAATTACTTCCTCTAGGTTAGAGTAAGTTTGATTTGTTTACAAGTTATCTATTAATAAAAGTAAACTAATCATAACATGCCGTAAAGCCAATAAATGCAATAATGAAGAAAGATGATGGAAACGATCTGGGTCTCACATCTAAGTTATGATACAATGATAATTATGATTAAAACGATGACCTGAGACAAGGAAAGTCTTTGAGGGTGGAGAGCTCTGAAGAAGAATGGAAAGTGTTAGTGTTTGACGTGGGAGGGACAGGTGACTATAGTATTTAGGGAATATATTTGATAAGGGAGACACCATAATGAGGGTAGAGAGAGAGAGAGAGAGAGAGAGAGAGAGAGAGAGAGAGAGAGAGAGAGAGAGAGAGAGAGAGAGTGCTTGACAGGGAATGGGTCAGGACTTGGGTTGATAGGGGCTGTGTTTGACAGGGAAAGGGGCAGGACTTGGGTAAATAGGAACTGTTTGACATGTAATGCACCTGCTTAAACATAGAAAGCAGCTCAGTGAGTAAAGGAGTCCAAAAAACAGAAGAAGTATACAGTTGTATAGACAGTGACACAGTATACTTGAGACTGAGTACATACAGGTATTTAAGAGTACGTACTCTACTAAAGCAGACTAGTCAGTAGAGTTAAGAATTGGGTATAGGATTGAGAACATTTAAGATGCAAACTCAATTACGAGAATCAGCATCGACACGTCCATATGTGAACCCACCTACTCACACAAGTATCCAGGTGCACATCCAAGCACCTACACATCCATTTACCACCACATCCACACATCCACACACCCACATAATTACACATTGCCAACAAAATACAAATATAGGAAAAAACATTTCAGAGTAATTAGTAAAACATAATTAAAGTAAATATCTGTTCAAATGAAATTAATTACTTTCCAAACACTGATAGTTAGACTAATTTACTGTACATAATCATCATAAATTACAAGTAGAACCAGAGGTAATTAATGTTGTTAATAACTCTTGATTCTGTAAAATATAAAAATACATTGTCTCTTAATAAAAATAAACAACCTGATATCTGTCTTTTTTGTACTGTATTATAATTAAAAATTTTTTGTCTCTCTTGTTTATCCTATTCTGTTTGGAGTGAATGTGTATCTATCTATCTAACTATTTATCCATCTATCTATCTTTATATATATATATATATATATATATATATATATATATATATATATATATATATATATATATATATATATATATATATATATATATATATATATATATATATATATATATATATATATATATATATATATATATATATATATATATATAGTGTGCATATTAATTAGTGTGCATTTTAATTGGACAAGTGATGAAATAAGGAATCTATTTGGAAAATCATTGTTTAATTGGCATATACATGGCATTGATATGATAGACCAATTCTTCAACTTGTCGGTTTTCTAAACCATTCATCAGACCAATGCTGAACACATTTTGGAAAGTTCTTCGTCCTGGTTTCAGGTCCTAATAGCAGTAGCAATTAGCTTCTGCATTGTTGAATAGTCCTCTTTCGCGATCCTGCGTTTGGTTATTGATCATAGATTCTCAATTGGGTGTAGGTCAAGAGAGTTTCCAGACCACTTCAGAGCGTTTAGTCCACTGTCTTCGAAGAATATCTTCATTTTTCTGGAAGTGTGGCATGGAACAAGATCCTGCTGGAATATGCCTTCTCCATCAGGAAAGTCTCTGTCCACAATGAGAAGCAAATGAGTTGACAGGATTGTCTTGTATTTGTCACTGTTCATCGTTTCCTCAACAATAGCAAGCCGTTCAGGGTCTTTAACAGTAAAACATCTCAAAACATCTTCTTAGGTGGGTGTTTTGGCGAAGAGATTCGCCTTTGTTCTTTCTCACTACCAAAGATCTGTGTCCATGTACTTCAAAGTGCGACACATCTGAAATATAACTTTTCTCTCTTTATCAGTCGTCCATCCTTTGTGATCGATTGCCCACCGCAGCCGATTTTTCTTCGTAGCAACAGTCAATAATTGTTTCTTTACCGGTTTTCTGGCAGCTCTGTCAACTTCAAGAAGCCGTCGTCGAACAGTTGAAGAATCAATATTTACTCCAGCTTTAGCTGGTGCAAAGGTTGATTCTTCAGATGGTTTTCTTGAAATCCTTCACACTATTTCATATGATAACATTGTCATAGTGAGGTGTTGTTTTGCGTTTTCTTCCACATCTTGCTCAACACAGCGCTCCACAATCACCAGTGTCATCAACTCTCTTCACAAGCTGACCATCTGTTGACTTTGCTAGGCTCAAAATTTCGGCAATCTGTCTGATGCTCAAATCAGTATATTTTCTAAGGTCTACAATAATTGCACTCTTCCTGGGTTTAACATCCATCATTAATTTCATAAGTAATCGTGAACTGAAGGGGAGAATTTGGCGAAACCACATTCATTCAAGGAGCAGACTTGCAGGAATAGCCTTACAGAACAACAGGTGTGGTAGCACTGACTACAGTCACAGGGTAACACCACAGCTGGATGGTTGCCAAAAGTCGGTAGCAGACTCTTAAAGCTTTAATGCTGGCCAGTCTTACTGATTAGAACTGAGTGATTTTGGCTTGTTTAGGTCCCATTTTGTTTATTTTTTTGGGTTAGGTGGGAAAATTAAAATTCTGGTTCTCATGCGACAACTTCTGAGTGTCTCATCCGCTTGGCTTCATCCCTTCAACTCGGATAACTTAATAATTCAAATTTTGAGCAGCTTCAAGCTTATTGTGCTTGTGTACTTTAGGATATTGATCCCTATAAGATAACAAGAATTTGCCCCTTCAGTTTGACTTTAATGCTGGTGTTTTTCAGTAGAAGGGTTCAATTAATTTAGGGCCGTGTATACCACAGAAATTTACGTTCTGATTTCCATGTAATAACTTGTAAGTACGTTAACTGAATCGCTTCAAATCTTCCATGTTAATGTTTACCTGTGTTGGAAATTTATGCCGCACTCTGCATCTATTCCTGTCACGTGCGTTGACGTACAAGGGGATGATGCAATACGAAGATAACTGTCTCGGATCACGCAGTGAGCGAATACGTCTACAGTAGTCACTGCAGTGTCGACATTACAGCGCATAGTTAATCGTCTGTGTTTAAATATTAATATTATTCATTGTGCACTAGTTATTTTTGGATTCCATTCCAGTTATCCTCTTGTTTTACCATTATGGTATTTTGTCTACATATTAATAGTGATAAGGTGTCATTTTTTGCTTTATATCATTTCATTTTATGTATTTGATATGTTTTTACAAAAACATTAACGCTGTGTTGTCCTATTTTCTAGCACAATTTTAAAATATAATCGTCATTGCGGATTCCGTAAATTACAACCAACGGAAAATGTATGTAAATATTGTACATGAATAATCTGCAGAGCTGGACAATCAAGAGAAACGAGCGTGACATTCACAGGCGACCACCTCTGGATATGCAGTGATTTACGAGTGTTCACTCTTGGGTGTGGTGACTTCTGGTGGTATGAAGGCACAAGTGTTAGGGCTTGGTTATGATGACCTCTGGTGGCGTAATGCAACAGATGTTAAGGCTTGGCTGTGGTGACCTCTGGTGTAATGTAACAGGTGTTCAGGCTGGGTTGTGGTGGCAGGCGTCGTGTAAGTGATGTCTGAGAGGTACTATGTTGACTCAGTGGTATCAGTAGTTTTCATACAACTTTCCTTTTGTTACATTTATACTGCATAAGGTACAACATTGTTACATTGTAAAAGACAGCGTGGTTAGACAAGTCATTCAGTCAATACCATGTGATGACAAGACAGAAGTGAGTCACCTCACTTTGTTACTCTGAGTTGCTTCGTCACTTGCAACTTTTAATTCTTTCTGAAGCTTTGGAATTCTATGTACGTCCAGGCTACCTGCATCAGTAGTGTTGACAGAACTACCGATGTTTGCACATACGACAAATAAGAGAATATAGAATAATTTACATCCAAGCTGTGTACAGTAGGAGTGTTGTCAATACTGGAAGCATCTAGTACATGTATACAAATCCTACTTTGTAGTGATATTCCTGTCATAGTTCCGTGAAACAGTTTCCTAAGCTAGAATTCTCCACTATTGGCTCCTCAAGGGTTAACATACATGATCATCTGATGCTGTAGTGTGTACACTCACACTGCTACCATTACTCAGTCTCTAGTCTGGTAAATTGTACAAAAATATCTCGAGGAAGTATATACGTTTTAATACGTTTTAATTAATATAACTTAAAATAGTATTTATTGCAGTGTACCTTGACATTGCAATATAGCAACACAAAGCTAGACTAAAGGAAAGTGTCACCTTCATCACATAGCTATAACGCCTCCGATAGAAATTTCGTGAACTTCATTTTTTCCATTAAATGGAAGGTGCAGTAGGACACCATTCGTAGATCAAACTTTTAATTATTGACCACTTTTCTACCACACAAGCAATTTTCAATACAAAATTAACTCATAATTTCTCTGTGTGAGTGAAAAATTGTCTTTAAATAAAAGTTTGTTTTGTTTATTGTGTCTTGATTTTATATTTATTAGCATTCATACTATTTGAAAACAAAGCTGAAGGTCCACATATGCATTACACTTCTGGAAAGTAAGAACAACACCCGCAGAACATAGCGACACTGATAACCATGAAGGTATTCCACATACCATGATTCCCAACATATCTGAGGTCTACGCGGTTTAAGGAAAGACAATTAATTCCAAATTTGCTTTTACCAAAGAGTCAGCGTGTGTCTTCTAACATACACTTGTAACTTTCGGAAAATGTGTCCAACAAAAATATTATTCGCAATTTGGAAATCTCAATCTTTTATAACAATCAGAAACAACAATTATGTTGGGTTTACTGTCAAATGGAGTCGATGCTACATCCTTGAGAAATGAGATCCTTAGGAATTTCCAATATTTTAAACCCGGAGAGAGATACATATTCACTAGTTTACTACAAATTGGAAAGAGTCAAAGAGGTGGTAGGTCTCTGCGTTACCGTGTCGACAGCTGCAGTTAATGGCATATTGGATGCAATCCCTTCTGGTGCTCTCAGCATTCTGTGTCTGGATATCTTATCAACATCCGTCGAAGCTTCCTTGTAATTATTCTTGCAGCGTAGATTATCATGCCCTTCGTTATCATTCACACAGGCAATGACCGTAAACTTAAATCGTTTCTGAGGCTTCCTTCCGGATCTGATATATTGAGGAATAATCGGAAGATTTCTAGATTATACGCAACACTTTTTGGTGGGACAGAGTGAGCTGAGAATATTTCCTATGTAAATTATGTTAGTTTCTGAAATCGGATTCTTCAAGTTCTCGTACGTGCGTTTCACATCTTCGGAAAGTGCCGTCCTTAACAGTGACAGCAATAATAGTGACAATAATAAGTGACAATAATAAAAGCAACAATCATAACAGTGACAATAATAAGTCACAGTCCTAGAAGTAAAAATCATAACAGTGAAAATAACAGTGAAAATAATACCAGTAACAATCATAACAGTCACAGTGATAACAGTGACAGTAGTAACAGTGACAATAATAACAGTGCCAATCATAACAATGACAATCTTAGAAATAACAATAATAACACCTCAACGAGACAAGAATAACATCCCAACACTGCTGCCAAGATCAACCTACAGCTGCTTTAGCCCGTTGCTTAATATTCTGGAACTGGGGCGAGAGGTCCGAAGGATCGTTTAGTATGCAGCAATCTTGGCCACTCTCTCTCTCTCTCTCTCTCTCTCTCTCTCTCTCTCTCTCTCTCTCTCTCTCTCTCTCTCTCTCTCTCTCTCTCTCTCTGTTCTCTCCCAGCTTCCCTTCCCAGGAGGGTAACTTACTTCTGTATGGTGAGGCTTCCGCCACCTGTGCTCTGACGATAACTGTTTCCCAAGAACATAGAGGAACTTTCCTGTTGTATGAATAGGGAGGATATTTCCTCCATCTTCCTAGTATCAATGTTGCTCGACGCCAACGGGGTTAGAGATCCTATGATATATATATATATATATATATATATATATATATATATATATATATATATATATATATATATATATATATATATATATATCCAGACATATTAATATGTGCTGGGAGTCAAAATTCGACTTTGCAGCAAATTTATTTGGTTAAATGTAGCCATTGAAAAATTAATAAATTCAGAGAATGAAAGAAGTTGAAATTTTTGCAGGTCTTGGAGCCCACTCGTGGCGTTCCCAAAAATAGCATAATGCAAATTTGACAGAGTAAAATTCACCTTTAGAGCAAAAAGGACTGTAAAAAGTTATTCAGGAAAAATGAATGTTGTTCCACTAAGTTTAATGCAGTGAATGAAATCAGGGAAAACAGTTCCAAATCCGGCCTAATCCCCGGCTGGGGTCACGAAGAATGTCTCATTATAATGGCGCCAATGGAATCAACAATTTGTGCAGTCGAAGATGAAGATGTTGGTCAGCAGTTATTTCGGTTAATATTGCAACTGTTATGATTGCTACTTTTATTATTGTCACTGTTATTATTGTCAATGTTATTATTGTCACTGTTATTATTGTCAATGTTATTATTGTCACTGTTATTATTGTCAATGTTATTATTGTCACTGTTATTATTGTCAATGTTATTATTGTCACTGTTATTACTGTCATTGTTATTTTTGTCACTGTCATTATTTTCACTGTTATTATTGTCATTGTTATTATTTTTAATGTTAGTATTGTCACTGTTATTATTGAAGCTGTAAGAAGCAGGTGACCAGAGTTGCCATAAGTACGTCTCTTATTTATTCACGGTATATGAAAAGTATGTACTTATGTAGGTACTACACTTCATGATGTAGGTACTACACCTGGTGTTGTAGGTACTACACTTGGTGTTATGCGTACGTCATTTGGTGTTGTAGGTACTAACTTGGTGTGGTAGGCACTACACCTTGTGTTGTAGGTACGACACCTGGTATTAAACGTATGACCTAAACTTGTTTCGGTCGCTGCGTGAGCCACGGGTTTACCTAGGCAAGAGGCCTAAAAGTTCATTCGCTTAATAGTAAAACTAAGACCTCCTCAGAGGCCTAGGAACTGAAAGATCAAGAAACAGGTGAGTGTTCGATGCCCAGGTCCTGAAACTCAGTTCATTCAGTGGTAAAATGTTCATACAGTGAAACAAAAAATCAAGTCAGTGAAAAGATGTACAATACTGCGAGCCAGATGTGTTAACAGTAACTGTTACATGGACCAACACACCCTGAAACACAGGATACTGTGTATGTATTCATGGATCATGAACTACCGCACACTGAAACACAGGATACTGCGGATGTATCCATGGATCATGAACTACCACACCCTGAAACACAGGACACAGCGGATGTATCCATGGATCATGACCTACCACACCCTGAAACACAGGACACAGCGGATGTATTCATGGATCATGACCTACCACACCCTGAAACACAGGACACAGCGGATGTATTCATGGATCATGACCTACCACACCCTGAAACACAGGACACAGCGGATGTATCCATGGATCATGACCTACCACACCCTGAAACACAGGACACAGCGGATGTATCCATGGATCATGACCTACCACACCCTGAAACACAGGACACAGCGGATGTATTCATGGATCATGACCTACCACACCCTGAAACACAGGACACAGCGGATGTATTCATGGATCATGACCTACCACACCCTGAAACACAGGACACAGCGGATGTATCCATGGATCATGACCTACCACACCCTGAAACACAGGACACAGCGGATGTATTCATGGATCATGAACTACCACACCCTGAAACACAGGACACAGCGGATGTATTCATGGATCATGACCTACCACACCCTGAAACACAGGACACAGCGGATGTATCCATGGATCATGAACTACCACACCCTGAAACACAGGACACAGCGGATGTATCCATGGATCATGAACTACAACACCCTGAAACACAGGACACAGCGGATGTATCCATGGATCATGAACTACAACACCCTGAAACACAGGACACAGCGGATGTATCCATGGATCATGAACTACCACACCCTGAAACACAGGACACAGCGGATGTATCCATGGATCATGAACTACAACACCCTGAAACACGTTGTATATTTATGATCTAAAATTCTCGTAAATAATTTAAACTAAAAAAACGCAATATAAAAAAAAGTAACAGCTATGGTTTTTTTAGAGACTGAAAAAAAAATATTTTAATAATTCTGGATGAAACAGTACTATTATGTGCGTAAAATACTGGCACGCTTTTAAATACCTAAGTTTACTTTATTTTTTTAAAACTCGTCAGAGGAAATCTGTCACTCGTACGAGCAATGAACATTTAATGAATAAACAAAGTGAAGTTGCAAGTTGACAAGTTCCCACTTCAGTAATATACTGACAAGTTCCCACTTCAGTAATATACTGACAAGTTCCCACTTCAGTAATATACTGACAAGTTCCCACTTCAGTAATATACTGACAAGTTCCCACTTCAATAATATACTGACAAGTTCCCACTTCAATAATATACTAACAAGATAATAATAAACTAACAAGTTCCCACTTCAGTAATATACTGACAAGTTCCCACTTCAATAATATACTGACAAGTTCCCACTTCAATAATATACTGATAAGTTCCCACTTCAGTAATATACTGACAAGTTCCCACTTCAATAATATACTGACAAGTTCCCACTTCAATAATATACTGACAAGTTCCCACTTCAATAATAAACTAACAAGTTCCCACTTCAATAACGAACTAACAAGTTCCCACTTCAATAACGAACTAACAAGTTCCCACTTCAATAACGAACTAACAAGTTCCCACTTCAATAACGAACTAACAAGTTCCCACTTCAATAACAAACTTGAATTTCTTCTAAAATATATTGGCGTTGATATCGTGAAGTCGTTGAGACTTGAATATAGATAATTCAAAGTCAATTCAAGAGTGTTAATAATATTAATTTTAATAGGGTTGAGGGGTAAGCCAGTGGAAGGCCTCAGTCAGATGACGAATCTTACCTTACATAACCTAACGTCAATTCATGTCCTACCTTAACTCAGATACAACAACGTTGAAATCTGACAGTAATTAAAAGTGACATTCTTCAGGTTTGTAGATGAATGGTTCAGAGAACCGACATGTTGATAATTTATCAACATGTCTGTTCTCTGAACCATTCATCTACAAACCTGTCAGACACTGCAACTTCTTGGGATCTTAATACCTAGGAATTCTTCGCTTGCCTAATTCTTGGGCACGACCTACTTCCACATTGAACAAATGTGACACCACCTATGACTGCTGCACCTCTCCTGCCATACGGTTTATAAGCTGCTTCTCCGCTCATATGCCGTTTTCTATTCAAGATTGATGGACTGAACACATCGACTCAAGGTTGAGGGACTGATTACCTCATTCTCCTCCTGTTCTTCAAGTTTCTCATACGTATGGACTGATGAAGCCACCGTGTGGCGAAACGTTTCCTCAATAAAGATATCCAAGAGTTGCACATGTGTCTAGTTTATCGACATTCTTCAATTATCACACAGAAACAAAATTCCAATTAAAGAAAATATATAATTTGTGAATTATACGAGGCCATGAGTCAGGTAGGTGAGCTGGTGACCCGTCTGAGGATGACGTAGGATCACATTGATTTTCTGTTGCTGTGTCTGTAGTGTCAGAGATTTTCCGATAGTTCTTTGCGTTCCGTGTTTTAGTTTCAATACACCGGTATTGTCTTCCAGCTTGGTATTTCCATGAAGTTGCCTCTAAATGTTCAAATGTTCATAACATTTTTCAGAGTCAAGATAATTATATATTGTTCTCAGGATTTTTTTTTTAATTTAATGTACCTGAAAGATGTCACCTAAATATATTCTAATAAACTGATTTATTTACACCAGTTTTGATCACATACGAGATGGTAGTGATGGTGGGTCTTAGCAGACCTGCAGGAGTGTGTTTTACAGTGTATATATGGGGAAGTGGAACAGAATTCTTCCTCCGTAAGCCATGCGTGTTGTAAGAGGCAACTAAAATGCCGGGAGCAAGGGGCTAGTAACCCCTTCTCCCGTATAAATTACTAAATTTAAAAAGAGAAACTTTCGTTTTTCTAACCATACCCCCGGCCGGGATTGAACCCGCGGTCATTGAGTCTCAAAACTCCAGCCCGTCGCGTTAGCCACTAGACCAGCTAGCCACAATGGAGATGCGTCTGTAAAAACTTGCATTTGTGGTCCCAGTGGTGCCTGTGCTAACCTTCCTATGGTGTAGAAATATACCTAGTTGGATGAATCTTATTGTGGCTAGCTGGTCTAGTGGCTAACGCGACGGGCTGGACTCACCAGTCAAGACTCACCAGTCAAGACTCACCAGTCAAGACTCACCAGTCAAGACTCACCAGTCAAGACTCACCAGTCAAGACTCACCAGCCAAGACTCACCAGTCAAGACTCACCAGTCAAGACTCACCAGTCAAGACACCAGTCAAGACTCACCAGTCAAGACTCACCAGTCAAGACTCGCCAGTCAAGACTCACCAGTCAAGACTCACCAGTCAAGGCTCACCAGTCAAGACTCGCCAGTCAAGACTCGCCAGTCAAGACTCACCAGTCAAGACACCAGTCAAGACTTACCAGTCAAGACTCACCAGTCAAGACTCACCAGTCAAGACTCACCAGTCAAGACTCACCAGTCAAGACTCACCAGTCAAGACTCACCAGTCAAGACTCACCAATCAAGACTCACCAGTCAAGACTCACCAGTCAAGACTCACCAGTCAAGACTCACCAGTCAAGACTCACCAGTCAAGACTCACCAGCCAAGACTCACCAGTCAAGATTCGCCAGTCAAGACTCACCAGCCAAGACTCACCAGTCAAGACTCGCCAGTCAAGACTCACCAGCCAAGACTCACCAGTCAAGACTCGCCAGCCAAGACTCACCAGTCAAGACTCACCAGTCAAGACTCACCAGTCAAGACTCGCCAGCCAAGACTCACCAGTCAAGACTCACCAGCCAAGACTCACCAGTCAAGACTCGCCAGCCAAGACTCACCAGCCAAGACTCACCAGTCAAGACTCACCAGTCAAGACTCACCAGTCAAGACTCACCAGTCAAGACTCACCAGTCAAAACTCACCAGTCAAGACTCACCAGTCAAAACTCACCAGTCAAGACTCACCAGTCAAGACTCACCAGTCAAGACTCACCAGTCAAGACTCACCAGTCAAAACTCACCAGTCAAGACTCACCAGTCAAGACTCACCAGTCAAGACTCACCAGTCAAAACTCACCAGTCAAGACTCACCAGTCAAGACTCACCAGTCAAGACTCACCAGTCAAGACTCACCAGTCAAAACTCACCAGTCAAGACTCACCAGTCAAGACTCACCAGTCAAGACTCACCAGTCAAAACTCACCAGTCAAGACTCACCAGTCAAGACTCACCAGTCAAGACTCACCAGTCAAGACTCACAGCAGCATGAACTAGACAACACCAACCACTGGATATCTGAAGAAATGTATACTAGAGACAAGCTTCAGAAACCTACCACATACTAAGCAAAGGCTAATTCACAATGCAAAGATTCCTACGAACTCTTAAGAGAAAAGCAGAAGAGTCTCCATCAACGGAGATTGATAATTTAATCACCAAGAAAAACAGCAGAAAATAATCACCAGATTCAATGGAATAAACTAAAAATTTGTATTTTTTGTGAGTGTTAATTAAAGGTTACGAGAAAGAACACCGTAAGTTACTGCGCCATTGTCCATTACGCAAAGGAATTAGCAGCTATCATCTGCAAACAAAGAAGACCATCATGTTGAGGTCTCATGAGAAGAGGCTGTGTCTAACACAGTTGTTAAAATAGAAACTTAAAGCAATCTCTTAGAATATATTCGGAATATACGCCGACCAACAAGCTAGAATCGTTTTTGTTAGATAAATAGAGTTCATTTAAAACCATCGTCAAAAAAATACGTTAGGAGAAAGTCTAAAGCAGAATTCAAGGATAGTCTGTGCATGTGAGACAGCATGAACCAATACAAAGCATTACTAACGAGCAGATCCTTGAAGATAAATAAGGCTAATGACGTTGTATCATTATAAACGAAGTCAGTGATCAAAGCAGATGAGGACGAGACACCATAACTTTATAACATTAGAAGATTCCTGTATGACATGCTGACTGACGATGCTCAGACAAGTAGTCTCCTCACAAACACTCCAAGTTATCACATAGGCTCTCTGCCAAGTCCAGATATCTGCGGTAGCTTGTGGTACAAATAAGTCCTGAATGTAAGTCTTGCCTCTATATGCTGTGACAACACTATATGCTGTGAAATTAATCCGAACCACAAATCATAAATTACGAGTCAAATCAAACATTTACCTCATATTTTGGTTGCCGTCAGATGCAGCATTGGAAGCTGTGATGGGAAGGTTGATGAGGACCCACTGACTCGAGATGGATATCTATGGTTCATATGTTGACGTAGAAGAAGAGTTCTCAGTAGTAGCTGAATGTTGTGGATTGATCAAATATTCTGTAATGCGTCTCTGGTCTGTTTTGCCCTTCAGTGTTTACGGAATTAACAATAAAAATCATCATTTGGTCCTTTCCTGGATTCAAACCGATGCTTCGAAACATGTGAGGAGAATTTTGAGAGGAAAAAAAATCTGCAACTTGACCAATAACAATGAATTTCTCACGTAACTGTTACAGTGTTTATCGCTACTTCGTCTTCAGGCTCTTCTTCCTCGTCCACTTTTATCTGCACAAAACTTGATAGGGTTCATTTCCTGGGAAATGAACTCCTCTATCAAGTTTTCTGCAATTTGCTTTTCCACATCCTCGTCTAAAGTACATTTCTCTCTTCTTCCTGCTGGTCCTCCAAGCTCTCATCTCTCACACCCACGATATTCTTGTCCTGACTCCTTACTGAAGGACATTCAGTAAAACTGTTCACCACAGAAGGCCATAAATTTTCCCAGCCGACATTTATTGCCTATTGGGGAACTTCACCCGATGTTATCTTTGTGTGTGTAATTGCATTTGCAATGTTAAATTTACGCCAGCCCCAGAGCTATCGTCTACTGACCTGATGAAATTTCCCATTGGCTTGCATATCTAGCGGCGCTTTAGGGTCTTAACAACTCCTCGATCCAATCGTTGTATCAAACATGTGCTGAGCGCTAAGAAACAATTCGTACCACTATATCCAGACACTGTAACATTTCCCAATGATGGTTCCGGAATTATCGAGAATAAGGAAAACCTTAGAAAGAGATAATCTGGCCAGGTACATATTTGCATCACTTGTATAGAAATGTTTGAACAATTTAGCAGAGTCCTACTTATCCGAGGCCTTGTCAGTCCGCTGACAATTACGTTTTACCTTTATCTTATAAAACACTGTAATCTCTTGCGATACATGAACATAAAGCTGCGCTTCAAATCTCCTATTACACTGAAGCTATCTACAGTTGCCTTAAGACTAGACTCAAATCGTTCTTGCTTGCTGAAGCTTATTCGTGACGACAAACGTTCACAGTCACATCAGCACTAAACACTTACGTGGACAGTAATCATTGCCAGCGATAATTGTTGCAGAGTCACCAGGGAAACTTCCCACAAGTGAGTGATAAGTCGGTTCACTATCACCAGAAAACTTTCTTATGACTGCTTTCCTTAATAAACTTACAAATGATCCAGCACTTTACTTTCAGAGTGCTGAAATTTCTCCTTTCTTCCCCTAAAGTATGTGTGTATATGTGCTGCATGTGTTGTATGCGCACTCTGGACTGTATATAACACATATTTTCGATATGTGTTATGTGCATATAACACATATAAAATATACATATAACAATATGTTAAATGCATATAACATATTTTCAACATGTGTTATATGCGTTGTATGTGCTGTTAGTTGTATGTTCTGCATGTGTTGAATGTGCTGTGTGATATGTGCTGTAGGTGTTGAAGGCGTTGTTTATGCATGTGTAGCATGTGCTGAATGTGGTGTATGTGTTATGTGTACTATATGTGCTGTACGTGTGGCTTGTGATGCATGTGTTGTATATGCTGAGTATGTTTCAGTTGTTCTGTGTGCGGCATATGTTTTATGCGTTTCATTTGCTGAGCTTTTTGTATGTGCTGTTGTATGCGTTGTATTTGCTGTATGTGTTAAACGTGCCACATACTGCATGTTCTGTGTATGCTGCAAGAGGTGTATGTGTCGTGTCTGCTGTTTATGTTGTAGGTGTTGAATGAGTTTCATGTGTTTTATTTGCTAAATTTCATGAGAATTTTAAATGTGCTGTAAGTTGTGTGCTACAGGTGTTGTGTGTGTTGTATGCATTGTATGTGCTGCAGGAGTTGTGTATGCTGCAGGTGTTATAGGTGCTGCAGGTGTTGTGTGTGCTACAGGCGTTGTATATGCTGCAGGTGTTGTGTGTGCTACAAGTGATGTATGTGCTGCAGGTGTTGGATGTGCTGCAGGTGTTGTATATGCTACAGGTGTTGTGTGTGCTACAAGTGATGTATGTGCTGCAGGTGATGTATGTGCTGCAGGTGCTGTATATGCTGCAGGTGTTGTGTGTGCTACAAGTGATGTATGTGCTGCAGGTGTTGGATGTGCTGCAGGTGTTGTATATGCTACAGGTGTTGTGTGTGCTACAAGTGATGTATGTGCTGCAGGTGTTGGATGTGCTGCAGGTGTTGTATATGCTACAGGTGTTGTGTGTGCTACAAGTGATGTATGTACTGCAGGTGTTGTATAGCTGAAGGTGTTGTATGTTCAACAGGTGGCCTATGTGCTGCAGGTGTTGTATATTCTGCAGGTGGATTATGTGCTGCAGGTGTTGTATGAGCTGCAGGTGTTGTGTGTGCTACAGGTGCTGTGCGTGCTGCAGAGGTATATATGCTGCAGGTGTTGTATGTGTTGTAGGTGTTGTATGTGCTGCAGGTGCTGTATGTGCTGCAGGTGTTGTATATGCTTCAGGTGGTGTATGCGCTGCAGGTGTTGTGTGTGCTGCAGGTGTTGTATGTGCTGCAGGTGTTGTATGTGCTACAGGTGTTGTATATGCTGCAGGTGGTGTATGCGCTGCAGGTGTTATGTGTGCTGCAGGTGTTGTATGTGCTAAGTGCACTGTATATGTCATTTGTGTCGTAAGTGCTTTACGTGTGGCATTTGCTGTAAGTGTGGTGTGTACTGTATGTGATGTATATTCTGTATATGCCACAAGAGCTGCATATAACGTGTATGTTATATGAGTTGAATGTGTTGTCCGTGTGATGTATTTTCTCTAAGTTCAGAATAAGTTGAGGGTGTGTGTGTACTCACCTATTTGTGGTTGCAGGGGTTGATACATAGCTCCTGGCCCCGCCTCTTCACTATTAAATATTAGGTTCTCTCTCTCCCTGCTCCATGAGCTTTATCATACCTCGTCTTAAACCTATGTATGGTTCCTGCCTCCACTACATCATTTGCAAGGCTATTCCACTTTTTGACAACTCTATGACTAAAGATATGCTTCCTAACATCTCTTTGAATCATATGAGCCTTCAACTTCGAATTGTGATCCCTTGTTTCTGTGTCCCATCTCCGGAACATCCTGTCTCTGTCCCCCTTTTCAATTCCAGGCAGTATTTTCTATGTCGTTATCATGTCTCCCCTAACCCTCCTGTTCTCCAGTGTCGTCAGGCCAATTTCCCTTAATCTATCTTCGTAGGACATTCCCCTTAGCTCTGGAACTAGCCTTGTTACAAATCTTTGCACTTTCTCTAATTTCATGACGTGCTTGACCAGGTGTGGGCTCCAAACTGGTGCTGCATACTCCAGTATGGGCCTGACGTACACGGTGTACAGAGTCTTGAATGATTCCTTCCTGAGGTATCGGAACGCTATTCTCAGGTTTGCCAGGCGCCCGTATGCTGCAGCAGTTATCTGGTTCATGTGCGCCTCAGGAGATCTACTCGGTGTGTGTGTGTGTGTGT
>NC_091313.1:34589590-34639590 GCF_038502225.1 Cherax quadricarinatus
GTGGAAGTAGTGGTAGCAGCAGTTGTGGAAGTAGTGGTGGTAGCAGTTGTGGAAGTAGTGGTGGTAGCAGTTGTGGAAGTAGTGGTAGCAGCAGTTGTGGAAGTAGTGGTGGTAGCAGTTGTGGAAGTAGTGGTGGTAGCAGTTGTGGAAGTAGTGGTAGCAGCAGTTGTGGAAGTAGTGGTGGCAGCAGTTGTGGAAGTAGTGGTGGCAGCAGTTGTGGAAGTAGTGGTGGCAGCAGTTGTGGAAGTAGTGGTAGCAGCAGTTGTGGAAGTAGTGGTGGCAGCAGTTGTGGAAGTAGTGGTGGCAGCAGTTGTGGAAGTAGTGGTAGCAGCAGTTGTGGAAGTAGTGGTGGCAGCAGTTGTGGAAGTAGTGGTGGCAGCAGTTGTGGAAGTAGTGGTGGCAGCAGTTGTGGAAGTAGTGGTGGCAGCAGTTGTGGAAGTAGTGGTGGCAGCAGTTGTGGAAGTAGTGGTAGCAGTTGTGGAAGTAGTGGTGGCAGCAGTTGTGGAAGTAGTGGTAGCAGTTGTGGAAGTAGTGGTGGCAGCAGTTGTGGAAGTAGTGGTAGCAGTTGTGGAAGTAGTGGTGGCAGCAGTTGTGGAAGTAGTGGTAGCAGCAGTTGTGGAAGTAGTGGTGGCAGCAGTTGTGGAAGTAGTGGTGGCAGCAGTTGTGGAAGTAGTGGTGGCAGCAGTTGTGGAAGTAGTGGTGGCAGCAGTTGTGGAAGTAGTGGTAGCAGCAGTTGTGGAAGTAGTGGTAGCAGCAGTTGTGGAAATAGTGGTAGCAGTTGTGGAAGTAGTGGTGGTAGCAGTTGTGGAAGTAGTGGTAGCAGCAGTTGTGGAAGTAGTGGTGGCAGCAGTTGTGGAAGTAGTGGTGGCAGCAGTTGTGGAAGTAGTGGTGGCAGCAGTTGTGGAAGTAGTGGTAGCAGCAGTTGTGGAAGTAGTGGTGGCAGCAGTTGTGGAAGTAGTGGTGGCAGCAGTTGTGGAAATAGTGGTAGCAGTTGTGGAAGTAGTGGTGGTAGCAGTTGTGGAAGTAGTGGTGGCAGCAGTTGTGGAAATAGTGGTAGCAGTTGTGGAAGTAGTGGTGGCAGCAGTTGTGGAAGTAGTGGTAGCAGGTGTGGAAGTAGTGGTGGTAGCAGTTGTGGAAGTAGTGGTGGCAGCAGTTGTGGAAGTAGTGGTGGTAGCAGTTGTGGAAGTAGTGGTAGCAGCAGTTGTGGAAGTAGTGGTGGCAGCAGTTGTGGAAGTAGTGGTGGTAGCAGTTGTGGAAGTAGAGGTGGTAGCAGTTGTGGAAGTAGTGGTGGCAGCAGTTGTGGAAATAGTGGTAGCAGTTGTGGAAGTAGTGGTGGCAGCAGTTGTGGAAGTAGTGGTAGCAGGTGTGGAAGTAGTGGTGGTAGCAGTTGTGGAAGTAGTGGTGGCAGCAGTTGTGGAAGTAGTGGTGGTAGCAGTTGTGGAAGTAGTGGTAGCAGCAGTTGTGGAAGTAGTGGTGGCAGCAGTTGTGGAAGTAGTGGTGGTAGCAGTTGTGGAAATAGTGGTAGCAGCAGTTGTGGAAGTAGTGGTGGCAGCAGTTGTGGAAGTAGTGGTGGTAGCAGTTGTGGAAGTAGTGGTGGTAGCAGTTGTGGAAGTAGTGGTAGCAGCAGTTGTGGAAGTAGTGGTGGTAGCAGTTGTGGAAGTAGTGGTGGTAGCAGTTGTGGAAGTAGTGGTAGCAGCAGTTGTGGAAGTAGTGGTGGTAGCAGTTGTGGAAGTAGTGGTGGTAGCAGTTGTGGAAGTAGTGGTAGCAGCAGTTGTGGAAGTAGTGGTGGCAGCAGTTGTGGAAGTAGTGGTGGCAGCAGTTGTGGAAGTAGTGGTGGCAGCAGTTGTGGAAGTAGTGGTAGCAGCAGTTGTGGAAGTAGTGGTGGCAGCAGTTGTGGAAGTAGTGGTGGCAGCAGTTGTGGAAGTAGTGGTAGCAGCAGTTGTGGAAGTAGTGGTGGCAGCAGTTGTGGAAGTAGTGGTGGCAGCAGTTGTGGAAGTAGTGGTGGCAGCAGTTGTGGAAGTAGTGGTGGCAGCAGTTGTGGAAGTAGTGGTGGCAGCAGTTGTGGAAGTAGTGGTAGCAGTTGTGGAAGTAGTGGTGGCAGCAGTTGTGGAAGTAGTGGTAGCAGTTGTGGAAGTAGTGGTGGCAGCAGTTGTGGAAGTAGTGGTAGCAGTTGTGGAAGTAGTGGTGGCAGCAGTTGTGGAAGTAGTGGTAGCAGCAGTTGTGGAAGTAGTGGTGGCAGCAGTTGTGGAAGTAGTGGTGGCAGCAGTTGTGGAAGTAGTGGTGGCAGCAGTTGTGGAAGTAGTGGTGGCAGCAGTTGTGGAAGTAGTGGTAGCAGTTGTGGAAGTAGTGGTGGCAGCAGTTGTGGAAGTAGTGGTAGCAGTTGTGGAAGTAGTGGTAGCAGTTGTGGAAGTAGTGGTGGCAGCAGTTGTGGAAGTAGTGGTAGCAGTTGTGGAAGTAGTGGTAGCAGTTGTGGAAGTAGTGGTAGCAGTTGTGGAAGTAGTGGTAGCAGTTGTGGAAGTAGTGGCAGCAGTTGTGGAAGTAGTGGTAGCAGTTGTGGAAGTAGTGGTGGCAGTTGTGGAAGTAGTGGTAGCAGTTGTGGAAGTAGTGGTAGCAGTTGTGGAAGTAGTGGTAGCAGTTGTGGAAGTAGTGGTAGCAGTTGTGGAAGTAGTGGTAGCAGTTGTGGAAGTAGTGGCAGCAGTTGTGGAAGTAGTGGTAGCAGTTGTGGAAGTAGTGGTAGCAGTTGTGGAAGTAGTGGTGGCAGCAGTTGTGGAAGTAGTGGTAGCAGTTGTGGAAGTAGTGGTAGCAGTTGTGGAAGTAGTGGTAGCAGTTGTGGAAGTAGTGGTAGCAGTTGTGGAAGTAGTGGTAGCAGTTGTGGAAGTAGTGGTAGCAGTTGTGGAAGTAGTGGTAGCAGTTGTGGAAGTAGTGGTGGCAGTTGTGGAAGTAGTGGTAGCAGTCGTGGAAGTAGTGGTAGCAGTTGTGGAAGTAGTGGTAGCAGTTGTGGAAGTAGTGGTAGCAGTTGTGGAAGTAGTGGTAGCAGTTGTGGAAGTAGTGGTAGCAGTTGTGGAAGTAGTGGTAGCAGTTGTGGAAGTAGTGGTAGCAGTTGTGGAAGTAGTGGTAGCAGTTGTGGAAGTAGTGGTAGCAGTTGTGGAAGTAGTGGCAGCAGTTGTGGAAGTAGTGGTAGCAGTTGTGGAAGTAGTGGTGGCAGTTGTGGAAGTAGTGGTGGCAGTTGTGGAAGTAGTGGTAGCAGTTGTGGAAGTAGTGGTAGCAGTTGTGGAAGTAGTGGCAGCAGTTGTGGAAGTAGTGGTAGCAGTTGTGGAAGTAGTGGTGGCAGCAGTTGTGGAAGTAGTGGTAGCAGTTGTGGAAGTAGTGGTGGCAGCAGTTGTGGAAGTAGTGGTAGCAGCAGTTGTGGAAGTAGTGGTGGCAGCAGTTGTGGAAGTAGTGGTGGCAGCAGTTGTGGAAGTAGTGGTGGCAGCAGTTGTGGAAGTAGTGGTGGCAGCAGTTGTGGAAGTAGTGGTAGCAGTTGTGGAAGTAGTGGTGGCAGCAGTTGTGGAAGTAGTGGTAGCAGTTGTGGAAGTAGTGGTAGCAGTTGTGGAAGTAGTGGTGGCAGCAGTTGTGGAAGTAGTGGTAGCAGTTGTGGAAGTAGTGGTAGCAGTTGTGGAAGTAGTGGTAGCAGTTGTGGAAGTAGTGGTAGCAGTTGTGGAAGTAGTGGCAGCAGTTGTGGAAGTAGTGGTAGCAGTTGTGGAAGTAGTGGTAGCAGTTGTGGAAGTAGTGGTAGCAGTTGTGGAAGTAGTGGTAGCAGTTGTGGAAGTAGTGGTAGCAGTTGTGGAAGTAGTGGTAGCAGTTGTGGAAGTAGTGGTAGCAGTTGTGGAAGTAGTGGTAGCAGTTGTGGAAGTAGTGGTAGCAGTTGTGGAAGTAGTGGTAGCAGTTGTGGAAGTAGTGGTGGCAGTTGTGGAAGTAGTGGTAGCAGTTGTGGAAGTAGTGGTAGCAGTTGTGGAAGTAGTGGTAGCAGTTGTGGAAGTAGTGGTAGCAGTTGTGGAAGTAGTGGTAGCAGTTGTGGAAGTAGTGGTAGCAGTTGTGGAAGTAGTGGTAGCAGTTGTGGAAGTAGTGGTAGCAGTTGTGGAAGTAGTGGTAGCAGTTGTGGAAGTAGTGGTAGCAGTTGTGGAAGTAGTGGTAGCAGTTGTGGAAGTAGTGGTAGCAGTTGTGGAAGTAGTGGTAGCAGTTGTGGAAGTAGTGGTAGCAGTTGTGGAAGTAGTGGTAGCAGTTGTGGAAGTAGTGGTAGCAGTTGTGGAAGTAGTGGCAGCAGTTGTGGAAGTAGTGGTAGCAGTTGTGGAAGTAGTGGTAGCAGTTGTGGAAGTAGTGGTAGCAGTTGTGGAAGTAGTGGTAGCAGTTGTGGAAGTAGTGGTAGCAGTTGTGGAAGTAGTGGTAGCAGTTGTGGAAGTAGTGGTAGCAGTTGTGGAAGTAGTGGTAGCAGTTGTGGAAGTAGTGGTAGCAGTTGTGGAAGTAGTGGTAGCAGTTGTGGAAGTAGTGGTAGCAGTTGTGGAAGTAGTGGTAGCAGTTGTGGAAGTAGTGGCAGCAGTTGTGGAAGTAGTGGTAGCAGTTGTGGAAGTAGTGGTAGCAGTTGTGGAAGTAGTGGTAGCAGTTGTGGAAGTAGTGGTAGCAGTTGTGGAAGTAGTGGCAGCAGTTGTGGAAGTAGTGGTAGCAGTTGTGGAAGTAGTGGTAGCAGTTGTGGAAGTAGTGGTAGCAGTTGTGGAAGTAGTGGTAGCAGTTGTGGAAGTAGTGGCAGCAGTTGTGGAAGTAGTGGTGGCAGCAGTTGTGGAAGTAGTGATGGCAGCAGTTGTGGAAGTAGTGGTGGCAGCAGTTGTGGAAGTAGTGGTGGCAGCAGTTGTGGAAGTAGTGGTAGCTGTATAACAATAGATAAAAATAGTTATTCTAGGGATATATTATAATCACTCTCAGATCAGGATGTCTGAGTGGGGGGATGGGACGACTGATGTCTGAGTGGGAGGATGGGACGACTGATGTCTGAGTGGGGGGATGGGACGACTGATATCTGAGTGGGGGAATGGGACGACTGATGTCTGAGTGGGAGGATGGGACGACTGCTGTCTGAGTGGGAGGATGGGACGACTGATGTCTGAGTGGGAGGATGGAACGACTGATGTCCGAGTAGGAGGATGGGACGACTGATGCCTGAGTGGGTGGATGGGACGACTGATGTCTGAGTGTTAGGATGGGACGACTGATGCTTGAGTGGGAGGATGGGACGACTGATGCCTGAGTGGGAGGATGGGACGACTGATGTCTGAGTGGGAGGATGGGACGACTGATGCCTGAGTGGGAGGATGGGACAACTGATGCCTGAGTGGGAGGATGGGACAACTGATGTCTGAGTGGGAGGATGGGACGACTGATGCATGAGTTGGAGGATGGGACGACTTATGCCTGAGTGGGAGGATGGGACTACTTATGCCTGAGTGGGAGGATGGGACGACTGATGCCTGAGTGGGAGGATGGGACGATTGATGCCTGAGTGGGAGGATGGGACGACTGATGTCTTAGTGGGAGAATGGGACGACTTATGCCTGAGTGGGAGGATGGGACGACCAATGTCTGAGTGGGAGGATGGGACGACTTATGCCTGAGTGGGAGGATGGGACGACTGATGCCTGAGTGGGAGGATGGGACGAGTGATGCCTGAGTGGGAGGATAGAACGACTGATGCCTGAGTGGGAGGATGGGAGGATGGGACGACTGATGTCTGAGTGGGAGGATGGGACGACTAATGCCTGAGTGGGAGGATGGGACGACCGATGACTGAGTGGGAGGATGGGATGATTGATATCTGATTGGGAGGATGGGACGACTGATGCCTGAGTGGGGGATGGGACGACTGATGCCTGAGTGGGAGGATGGGACGACCGATGACTGAGTGGGAGGATGGGATGATTGATATCTGATTGGGAGGATGGGACGACTGATGCCTGAGTGGGAGGATGGGACGACTGATGCCTGAGTGGAGGGATGGGACGACTGATGCCTAAGTGGGAGGATGGGGCGACTGATGTTTGAGTGGGAGGATGGGACGACTTATGTCTGAGTGGGAGGATGGGACGACTGATGTCTGAGTGGGAGGATGGGACGACTGATGTCTGAGTGGGAGGATGGGACGACTGATGCCTGAGTGGGAGGATGGGACAACTGATGCCTGAGTGGGAGGATGGGACAACTGATGTCTGAGTGGGAGGATGGGACGACTGATGCCTGAGTGGGTGGATGGGACGACTGATGTCTGAGTGGGAGGATGGGACGACTGATGCCTGAGTGGGAGGATGGGACGACAGATGTCTGAGTGAGAGGATGGGACGACTGATGTCTGAGTGGGAGGATGGGACGACTGATGTCTGAGTGGGAGGATGGAACGACTGATGTCCGAGTAGGAGGATGGGACGACTGATGCCTGAGTGGGTGGATGGGACGACTGATGTCTGAGTGTTAGGATGGGACGACTGATGCTTGAGTGGGAGGATGGGACGACTGATGCCTGAGTGGGAGGATGGGACGACTGATGTCTGAGTGGGAGGATGGGACGACTGATGCCTGAGTGGGAGGATGGGACAACTGATGCCTGAGTGGGAGGATGGGACAACTGATGTCTGAGTGGGAGGATGGGACGACTGATGCCTGAGTTGGAGGATGGGACGACTTATGCCTGAGTGGGAGGATGGGACTACTTATGCCTGAGTGGGAGGATGGGACGACTGATGCCTGAGTGGGAGGATGGGACGATTGATGCCTGAGTGGGAGGATGGGACGACTGATGTCTTAGTGGGAGAATGGGACGACTTATGCCTGAGTGGGAGGATGGGACGACCAATGTCTGAGTGGGAGGATGGGACGACTTATGCCTGAGTGGGAGGATGGGACGACTGATGCCTGAGTGGGAGGATGGGACGAGTGATGCCTGAGTGGGAGGATAGAACGACTGATGCCTGAGTGGGAGGATGGGAGGATGGGACGACTGATGTCTGAGTGGGAGGATGGGACGACTAATGCCTGAGTGGGAGGATGGGACGACCGATGACTGAGTGGGAGGATGGGATGATTGATATCTGATTGGGAGGATGGGACGACTGATGCCTGAGTGGGGGATGGGACGACTGATGCCTGAGTGGGAGGATGGGACGACCGATGACTGAGTGGGAGGATGGGATGATTGATATCTGATTGGGAGGATGGGACGACTGATGCCTGAGTGGGAGGATGGGACGACTGATGCCTGAGTGGAGGGATGGGACGACTGATGCCTAAGTGGGAGGATGGGGCGACTGATGTTTGAGTGGGAGGATGGGACGACTTATGTCTGAGTGGGAGGATGGGACGACTGATGTCTGAGTGGGAGGATGGGACGACTGATGTCTGAGTGGGAGAACGGGACGACTGATGTCTGAGTGGGAGGATGGGACGACTGATGTCTGAGTGGGAGAACGGGACGACTGATGTCTGAGTGGGAGGACGGGACAACTAATATCTGAGTGGGAGTACGGGACGTCTGATGTCTGAGTTGGAGGATGGAACGACCGATACCTGAGTGGGAGAACGGGACGACCCATGCATGAAAGCAAGCACGGAAAAAAACTGAAGAAAAAGTAGTAGGAGATAAGAAAGAATGAGTGACGTGAATACAACACTGATAAAACTGTGTGTACAGAGATTACCTTGACTGATATATTGTCAGTTTTGTTGCTGCCAGAAAGATATATATTACCAGGAAGGTTGAGGTACGTAGAGGGAGCTGGAAACTGGAGGTGATAAACGAGGAAGCTGTCACACACGTTTATCAAATTTTAACTCGGGGAGAGTGGAGTAGCTTTCTGCAGCGTAAATACATGTGTGGTAGTGGTGGTGTGTGAGGGTAGTGTGTGGTGGTGGTGGTGTGTGAGGGTAGTGTGTGGTGGTGGTGGTGTGTGAGGGTAGTGTGTGGTGGTGGTGGTGTGTGAGGGTAGTGTGTGGTGGTGGTGGTGTGTGAGGGTAGTGTGTGGTGGTGGTGGTGTGTGAGGGTAGTGTGTGGTGGTGGTGGTGTGTGAGGGTAGTGTGTGGTAGTGGTGGTGTGTGAGGGTAGTGTGTGGTGGTGGTGCTGTGTGAGGGTAGTGTGTGGTGGTGGTGGTGTGTGAGGGTAGTGTGTGGTGGTGGTGGTGTGTGAGGGTAGTGTGTGGTGGTGGTGGTGTGTGAGGGTAGTGTGTGGTGGTGGTGGTGTGTGAGGGTAGTGTGTGGTAGTGGTGGTGTGTGAGGGTAGTGTGTTGTGGTGGTGGTGTGTGAGGGTAGTGTGTTGTGGTGGTGGTGTGTGAGGGTAGTGTGTGGTGGTGGTGGTGTGTGAGGGTAGTGTGTGGTGGTGGTGGTGTGTGAGGGTAGTGTGTGGTGGTGGTGGTGTGTGAGAGTAGTGTGTGGTGGTGGTGGTGTGTGAGGGTAGTGTGTGGTGGTGGTGGTGTGTGAGGGTAGTGTGTGGTGGTGGTGGTGTGTGAGGGTAGTGTGTGGTGGTGGTGGTGTGTGAGGGTAGTGTGTGGTGGTAGTGGTGTGTGAGGGTAGTGTGTGGTAGTGGTGGTGTGTGAGGGTAGTGTGTGGTAGTGGTGGTGTGTGAGGGTAGTGTGTGGTAGTGGTGGTGTGTGAGGGTAGTGTGTGGTGGTGGTGGTGTGTGAGGGTAGTGTGTGGTAGTGGTGGTGTGTGAGGGTAGTGTGTGGTGGTGGTGGTGTGTGAGGGTAGTGTGTGGTGGTAGTGGTGTGTGAGGGTAGTGTGTGGTGGTGGTGGTGTGTGAGGGTAGTGTGTGGTAGTGGTGGTGTGTGAGGGTAGTGTGTTGTGGTGGTGGTGTGTGAGGGTAGTGTGTGGTGGTGGTGGTGTGTGAGGGTAGTGTGTGGTGGTGGTGGTGTGTGAGGGTAGTGTGTGGTGGTGGTGGTGTGTGAGGGTAGTGTGTGGTGGTGGTGGTGTGTGAGGGTAGTGTGTGGTGGTGGTGGTGGTGGTGTGTGAGGGTAGTGTGTGGTGGTGGTGGTGTGTGAGGGTAGTGTGTGGTAGTGGTGGTGTGTGAGGGTAGTGTGTGGTGGTGGTGGTGTGTGAGGGTAGTGTGTGGTGGTGGTGGTGTGTGAGGGTAGTGTGTGGTGGTGGTGGTGTGTGAGGGTAGTGTGTGGTAGTGGTGGTGTGTGAGGGTAGTGTGTGGTAGTGGTGGTGTGTGAGGGTAGTGTGTGGTGGTGGTGGTGTGTGAGGGTAGTGTGTGGTGGTGGTGGTGTGTGAGGGTAGTGTGTGGTAGTGGTGGTGTGTGAGGGTAGTGTGTGGTGGTGGTGGTGTGTGAGGGTAGTGTGTGGTGGTGGTGGTGTGTGAGGGTAGTGTGTGGTGGTGGTGGTGTGTGAGGGTAGTGTGTGGTGGTGGTGGTGTGTGAGGGTAGTGTGTGGTGGTGGTGGTGTGTGAGGGTAGTGTGTGGTGGTGGTGGTGTGTGAGGGTAGTGTGTGGTGGTGGTGGTGTGTGAGGGTAGTGTGTGGTAGTGGTGGTGTGTGAGGGTAGTGTGTGGTGGTGGTGGTGTGTGAGGGTAGTGTGTGGTGGTGGTGGTGTGTGAGGGTAGTGTGTGGTTGTGGTGGTGTGTGAGGGTAGTGTGTGGTGGTGGTGGTGTGTGAGGGTAGTGTGTGGTGGTGGTGGTGTGTGAGGGTAGTGTGTGGTGGTGGTGGTGTGTGAGGGTAGTGTGTGGTGGTGGTGGTGTGTGAGGGTAGTGTGTGGTGGTGGTGGTGTATGAGGGTAGTGTGTGGTGGTGGTGGTGAGGGTAGTGTGTGGTGGTGGTGGTGTGTGAGGGTAGTGTGTGGTGGTGGTGGTGTGTGAGGGTAGTGTGTGGTGGTGGTGGTGTGTGAGGGTAGTGTGTGGTGGTGGTGGTGTGTGAGGGTAGTGTGTGGTGGTGGTGGTGTGTGAGGGTAGTGTGTGGTAGTGGTGGTGTGTGAGGGTAGTGTGTGGTAGTTGTGGTGTGTGAGGGTAGTGTGTGGTGGTTGTGGTGTGTGAGGGTAGTGTGTGGTAGTGGTGGTGTGTGAGGGTAGTGTGTGGTAGTGGTGGTGTGTGAGGGTAGTGTGTGGTAGTGGTGGTGTGTGAGGGTAGTGTGTGAGGGTGGTGTGTGGTGGTGTGTGAGGGTAGTGTGTTGTGGTAGTGGTATGTGTGGGTAGTGTGTGGTGGTGGTGGTGGTGGTGGTGGTGTGTGAGGGTAGTGTGTGGTGGTAGTGGTGTGTGGTTAATGCGTGGTAGTGGTGGTGTGTGAGGGTAGTGTGTGGTGGTGGTGGTGTGTGAGGACAGTGTGTGGTGGTGGTGGTGTGTGAGGGTAGTGTGTGGTAGTGTGTGGTGGTAGTGGTGTGTGTGGGTAGTGTGTGGTGGTGGTGGTATGTGAGGGTAGTGTGTGTGATGGTGGTAGTGTGTGATGGTAGTGTGTGGTGGTGTGTGAGGATAGTGTGTGGTGTGTGAGGGTAGTGTGTGGTGGTGGTGGTGTGTGAGGGTAGTGTGTGGTGATAGTGGTGTGTGAGGGTAGTGTGTGGTGGTGGTGGTGGTGGGTGAGGGTAGTGTGTGGTGGTGGTGGTGGTGGTGGGTGAGGGTAGTGTGTGGTGGTTGTGGTGTGTGAGGGTAGCGTGTGGTGGTGGTGGTGTGTGAGGGTAGTGTGTGGTGGTGGTGGTGGTGGTGGGTGAGGGTAGTGTGTGGTGGTTGTGGTGTGTGAGGGTAGCGTGTGGTGGTGGTGGTGTGTGAGGGTAGTGTGTGGTGGTGGTGGTGGTGGTGGTGGGTGAGGGTAGTGTGTGGTGGTGGTGGTGTGTGAGGGTAGCGTGTGGTGGTGGTGGTGTGTGAGGGTAGCGTGTGGTGGTTGTGGTGGTGGGTGAGGGTAGTGTGTGGTGGTTGTGGTGTGTGAGGGTAGCGTGTGGTGGTGGTGGTGTGTGAGGGTAGTGTGTGGTGGTGGTGGTGGTGGTGGGTGAGGGTAGTGTGTGGTGGTTGTGGTGTGTGAGGGTAGCGTGTGGTGGTGGTGGTGTGTGAGGGTAGTGTGTGGTGGTTGTGGTGTGTGAGGGTAGCGTGTGGTGGTGGTGGTGTGTGAGGGTAGTGTGTGGTGGTGGTGGTGGTGGTGGTGGTGGGTGAGGGTAGTGTGTGGTGGTGGTGTGTGAGGGTAGCGTGTGGTGGTGGTGGTGGGTGAGGGTAGTGTGTGGTGGTTGTGGTGTGTGAGGGTAGCGTGTGGTGGTGGTGGTGTGTGAGGGTAGTGTGTGGTGGTGGTGGTGGGTGAGGGTAGTGTGTGGTGGTTGTGGTGTGTGAGGGTAGCGTGTGGTGGTGGTGGTGTGTGAGGGTAGTGTGTGGTGGTTGTGGTGTGTGAGGGTAGCGTGTGGTGGTGGTGGTGTGTGAGGGTAGTGTGTGGTGGTGGTGGTTGTGGTGGTGGTGGGTGAGGGTCGTGTGTGGTGGTGGTGGTGGGTGAGGGTAGTGTGTGGTGGTTGTGGTGTGTGAGGGTAGCGTGTGGTGGTGGTGGTGTGTGAGGGTAGTGTGTGGTGGTGGTGGTGGTGGTGGTGGTGGGTGAGGGTAGTGTGTGGTGGTGGTGGTGGTGGTGGTGGGTGAGTGTAGTGTGTGGTGGTGTGTGAGGGTAGTGTGTGGTGGTGTGTGAGGGTAGTGTGTGGTGGTGTGTGAGGGTAGTGTGTGGTGGTGTGTGAGGGTAGTGTGTGGTGATAGTGTGAGGGTAGTGTGTGGTGATAGTGTGAGGGTAGTGTGTGGTGGTGTGTGAGGGTAGTGTGTGGTGATAGTGTGAGGGTAGTGTGTGGTGATAGTGTGAGGGTAGTGTGTGGTGATAGTGTGAGGGTAGTGTGTGGTGATAGTGGTGGTGGTGTGTAATGGCGGTGGTGAAGGTGTGTAATGGTGGTGGTGGTGTGTAATGGTGGTGGTGGTGTGTAATGGTGGTGGTGGGTGTAATGGTGGTGGTGGTGTGTAATGGTGGTGGTGGGTGTAATGGAGGTGGTGGTGTGTAATGGTGGTGGTGGTGTGTAATGGTGGTGGTGGGTGTAATGGTGGTGGTGGTGTGTAATGGTGGTGGTGGGTGTAATGGTGGTGGTGGTGTGTAATGGTGGTGGTGGGTGTAATAGTGGTGGTGGTGTGTAATGGTGGTGGTGGTGTGTAATGGTGGTGGTATGTAAAGGTGATGGTGGTGGCGTGCAATGGTGGGGGTGTCGGCAGTATGTAATGGTTGTGGAGGTGGCATGTAATGGTGGTGGTGGTGTGTAATGGTGGTGGTGGGTGTAATGGTGGTGGTGGGTGTAATGGTGGTGGTGCTGTGTAATGGTGGTGATGGTATGTAATGGTGGTGGTGGTGTGTAATGGTGGTGGTTGTGTGTAATGGTGGTGGTGTGTGTAATGGTGGTGGTGGTGAGTAATGGTGGTGGTGATTGTGGTGGTGGTAGTGGTGGGGGTTGTGGTGGTGCTGTTTGCCACATTGTCAGCAACTCATTTATCGTTGTAAATTCAAATATATTTACCGAGATTGTTCTGCAGCCCCTTACGCAGACACGCTGTCTGCAGACACTCACGCTTTCTGCAGACTCTCACACGCTCGCTGCAGACACTCACACGCTCACTGCAGACACTCACATACTGTCTGCAGACACACGCTCACTGCAGATACTCACACGGTCACTGCAGACACTCACACCCTCACTGGATATACACGTTCACTGCAGATACTCACACGGTCACTGCAGATACACGGTCACTGCAGATACTCACTCACACGGTCACTGCAGATACTCACACGGTCACTGCAGATACTCACACGGTCACTGCAGATACTCACTTACACGGTCACTGCAAATACTCACACGGTCACTGCAGATACTCACACGGTCACTGCAGATACTCACACGGTCACTGCAGATACTCACGCTCACTACAGACACATTGACAACTGACTTGTAATGGTCCAGGTCGGACCGAAACATCGCTATAAGCCTCTTTCTCATATATGCCGGTTTCTGTGAGTTGAAAAGTGTGACTATCATGGGAGCCTAGATAGTGAAAATGTGTAAATACATCTTGCTACATGTGTAGGTAGACTCACTCTCACTGATGAGTTATTAACGTTTATCTATAACGTTGATGTTCTCCAACAGAAGTGTTGTTGTGGTCTCACTTTACGGCGGTCACAGAAAACACTCGTGTCTTCAGGATATTTCCTGGTTATTTATCTTCCCAGTGATGAGTCTCACTGAAGACGGTCATCATCTAGTTTCAGTCATCAAGAGTTTCCCAAATTGATGATATGAACAACGATTTTCTCCATGAAAATGAAGAGAAGGTGAGTCATCTTCCTACACTTTATTTCTTCAACACTGTGAGCTCGTCTAATAAATTTTACACTTTCTACTTTGCCTTCAAATGGTGTTTCTTTTTTAATTATTTGGATAGTTTTTTTGAGTACTTTTGATTACTAAGGAAAAAAGTAATCGAAGATATTATCATAGAATTACATTTGATAATTTTTTAATTATGTGAAAGGGACACAATACCCACAATTTGATGAATAAGACATAGCATGTTTATTATATATCTACCTTAAGCGACAGTAGTGGTGAAGCAACAGTAGTGGTGAAGCGACAGTAGTGGTGAAGCAACAGTAGTGGTGAAGCAACAGTAGTGGTGAAGCAACAGTAGTGGTGAAGCAACAGTAGTGGTGAAGCAACAGTAGTTGTGAAGCAACAGTAGTGGTGAAGCAACAGTAGTGGTGAAGCAACAGTAGTTGTGAAGCAACAGTAGTGGTGAAGCAACAGTAGTGGTGAAGCAACAACAGTGGTGAAACAAGAGTAGTGGTGAAGCAACAACAGTGGTGAAACAACAGTAGCGGTGAAGCAACAACAGTGGTGAAGCAACAACAGTGGTGAAGCAACAGTAGTGGTGAAGCAACAACAGTGGTGAAACAACAGTAGTGGTGAAGCAACAACAGTGGTCATAATTCCACAAACTGGTCAGACACCAGAGTCTTGGTTTATCACTCCTCTCGGCTTGAACGAAATATTGTATAAATACAGTTACAAAACATAATAAACATCCATTACATAATAATAGCACAGGCATATTCAAACTAGATATCTTTATAATTGACGACGTGAGCTCAGGTAGGAGGATGCGTACCTGAGCTCACGAGATTGTCATAAATGCATCTCCTCACTGAGAATTGAATGTCATTTGTTGATCCCAATGAACCTTAATGATAAACCAACATTTGCCTGAGGTTAAATTGAGTCAGCCTCTGGAATTATGAGTTTTTTGTTTGGCCTTTCTGCTGCTTCTCCATTTTCTTTGTATACATTCAATTTTCCCCAAGTGATGGATGCCAGATGCCTTTGAGATTAAAATATTAAAGTCTTTTATCACGATTTGATATAAAACGTTACGGCATGTTTGTGTGACAGTTGTCATCTCATTAATATTGTCGTAGATAGGTCAATACTGCTACTGTTTTTAATATTTTGTCTTCATCATTCTGGCACCTGGCACCTGGCACCTGGCACCTGGCACCTGGCACCTGGCACCTGGCACCTGGCACTGGTCTGCCTGATGCATTCTAGCTAGAGTCGTTTAACTGAGCACTTCTACCTACACTTCCTACTCATTTTCCACAGCATTGCAAATTCCTGAAGACGTGTTGATTGCAACACGAAAGGCCTCATTTAAAATTAAGTCCTTTTTAATTTTTTCTCTTATATGTTTAAAGATATATTTTTTAATTTATGACAACATAAAATTAATAATTTTGTACTAAAAGAAACTTAAAAAAAACTAACCTAACCTTACTATAACAAGTAAAATTTAATTTAGCCTAATCCAAGTATATAAATTTTAGATAAGTTGACAGTAATTTAATAAAAAACAAGCACAATGAAATATATTTTTCGTTAGGTTCGGAATGATTTTTGAGAAATTATTGCATACCCAAATTCTCACTTGCGTTATTCGGCAAGAAGGACGTTGCTATTTAAGCCAGAATAGGAGGTTTTTACCTATTCGGCACAATATATGTATATATATATATACATATATATATATATATATATATATATATATATATATATATATATATATATTTATATGTATATATATTGTTTTATATATATATAATGTATATATATATATATATATATATATATATATATATATATATATATATATATGTATGTGTGTATGTGTGTGTGTGTGTGTGTGTGTCTGTCTGTCTGTCTGTGTCTTTCTGCGTGTCTGTGTCTGTGTGTGTGTCTGTGTGTCTGTGTCTGTGTGTAGACAGACAGGCAGATAGTTAGATGGATAGATATATATTGCACGTATAGGTAGATAGATAGCTATATAAAGCAAACATAAACTCAAAATCCTCAAGTCGAATATGATTACCCGAAGATCAAAATTCAATATTTCACAAAGCCAGTGGAAACCAAATCCCATAAAGCTTGCTCAGAAGTGACTTTTTTCATGTACCTGACATGATTCCTGCACGTGACCTAGTTCCTGCAAGTAAAATGATTTCTTCACATGACCTGGTTCTTGTATCTCGCAAGTCATACAGTCACAGACCAGGTGATCCTTGTTTTCAACCGGTACACGCTGTTAACTTTTTTCTACGCAGACCAGAAACCTGCACTGGAAGACCAGTGGTCGCTACTGCCGTGGTCCATAGTAGAGTAAATAAGTAAAACACGTGTATATCAGTTAGTTGTCTTCATTCCGAAACGTTTCAGGCTTTTTCAGTCGAATACACAGAAGGATGCAGAAGCAGTGTAGGTGTAAATACGATGTAATTAGTCCCTTAGGTCTCAATCATTCTCTCAGTTTGAAGAAGAGTTGAGCTCAGCTCAGCTCAGCTCAGCTCAGCTCAGCTCAGCTCCAGAGTCTAGAACAATGTTTCAAACAATGGAGTATGACTCTTCTGCAGACTGAGGGACTGGAGATATATATCTGGAGAGAGTTCCGGGGGTCAACGCCCCCGCGGCCCGGTCTGTGACCAGGCCTCCTTAGGTCAGTGTCCCAGGATGCGACCCACACCAGTCGACTAACACCCAGGTACCCATTTTACTGATGGGGAACATAGACAACAGGTGGAAAGAAACACGTCCAATGTTTCTACTCTGGCTGGGAATCGAACCCAGGCCCTCACCGTGTGAAGCGAGAGCGTTAACCACCAGGCCACCAGACTGACTATCTCAACTCTACGTCTTCGAGGGTTATGGAATGATTACATCGTCTTTCACTGGTTCTGCTTAATCTTGTGTATTAGACTTAAGAAACTTACTGTGTAGTCGAAACTTTTTGGAATAAAGATACTTAACTGTTTCACATGTCTTTGTTATCAACTGGTCAGTATTGTATAACATTATTGTATTCAAAGAAGAACCATCAGCTACCATAATTTCATTTACGTTTTTTGACACACTGTTTTGCTGCTCTCCAGCTAGATAAACAGCACCACTGGAAGTCAAACAGAAATGGTCTATAGTGGTAAGTTACTATATCCACTGACATTCACCTAGCACCTGTGAGTCCGTTAGTGATACTGGTCAGTACCACTGAGAAGATGGGCAAGGCAGGAGGTAGGTGAACAACACAGAAGGTAGGTGAACAACACAGAAGGTAGGTGAAAAACACAAAAGATAGGTGAAAAACACAGAAGGTAGGTGAAAAACACAGAATATTACAACCCAGGATTCCAAATGGCCTGTTACCCCGGGTGTAATGGGAGTAAATAAACACAGTAGAAAAAGTTTAGACTTATATTATCCTTCACCAATTTAGAACAGCAATATGTACACTATGTACAGAGATAAGTATAGTGCACTCCACGGTAAGTAAAGCAGAAATAGAAGCCACAAGATAGCAGACCGTGCTTCAACCAGCTCTAGAATGGGAATGACAAGGGCAGACAGGAGAGCGGTACCCACATAACCTCTGCGATTGCCAAAACCATCTTATTGGCTAGAACCTGGTCACTAGTTGAACGACGGGGCCCCATCATCAACTCTTAGCAACCTGGTTCGCTGGTTGGGGGAGATAGCCTGTAAATGAGGGTGTGTACATGCGCCGAATAAAGGTTACGTACTCTTTGCATGCCACATTGGGACATGCAAAGGTAGCATGCCACATTGGGGCATGCACAGAAGGTAGGTGAAAAACACAGAAGGTAGGTGAAAAACACAGAAGGTAGGTGAAAAGCAGAAATTGAAGGAACACAGGAGGATAAACAGCACAGACGATAGATGAACAACATAGATTGTAGGCGAACAACAAAGATTGTTGGTGAACAAGACAGATGGCAAGTGAACAACACAAATGGTAGGTGAACAACATAGATGGCAGGTGAACAACGAAGATTGTTGGTGAACAACACAGATGGCAGGTAAACAACACAGATGGCAGGTGAACAACACAGATGACAGCTAAAAAACACAGATGGCAGGTGAACAACACAGATGGCAGGTGAACAACACAGATGGCAAGTGAACAACATAGCAGGTGAAAAACACTGGATGTTCTGTCATAATCATAAAGCTGGGCCCTTTAACAAACATTACCAGAAAATTTCTGAAGCCTGGCGGGAGTAAGAGAGAAACTAAAAAAATATGGCAAAGTTTGACTCCAAAACATATAAAGAAGTGGCTGGAGAATTAGAATGAGCAGCTCACACAGACAAAGTGCCATAAACTGCAACTGCAGCGGGACTCCCTTTGAAGAGATGAAAGAGGCTTTTGATGTCGTAAAGTGGAAAAGTAATCTCCTTTTTAGAAATCTCGTGAATTGTAAAGAAATGGGGTCAAAAAAAAAGTTAGAGAAATTTTTAGATTTTATTGGTGGTTATTTCTAGAATGAAGAAGCAATGACTGTGTTTTATGTAATTTCGGATTCATGGAAGACTGAAAGTAGAGCTAGAGTCTGTTACAGGTTCTGCGTAGGACGAATTATGTGTAAAAATTTGCATAGAGTCTTAGTTGATTGCTGTGCTGAGAATCCAAAGATTTTCTGACGCACGAAATGATCATGACACAGTTACAAACAAATTACGAGCAGGGAGAGACTCGATCCCTTTCTTTGACTTAGCTAAAGCTTACAGAAGGTAGTATGTTGCAAGTCTGGTTATCGTAAGTCGATGGTAGTTGGGGAGTTGCTGCCTTCCAGTTTTATTCAGAGAATGGTAGTGTGGGTGAGACCCACTCCAGCCTCTCTCAGGTTATGGGAGGCGCTGGCCGACTGCCATCAACCACACCCCCCATTCACCACGACCCTAAGCTTCTTATAATCTCTAAGAACAGGTCGTGTGCCATAAGAGATTACGTTACAATATAGATAATACACATATAGAATGCTGCTCTTACGTGTTAACTTCTTGTTAAAGAGAAGAAATTAATGTATTTTTGTTTTGTGTCACCTTAAAATACCGCACGTCCCGAGAACTTCTCGAATATTCCAGGGAATACTCGGAGGGATCGCAGCACGTATTCCTAAGTGCTGTCTACCGCTATTCTCAAAATCGATTATTATGCCGATTATTTTTATGATACATTAACTATATAATTCCTGAATTTTCCGAATATCTCTTAACAGCACTAATGGCTTACTTTTTTAACCCACCAAACTAGTTGCAATCACCATGTTGCAAACAACCATCTGTGCTTTCATACAGCTATACCTAGATGGGTTAGGACCTTAGTGGAAATAAATCACTCTGTCTGCCTAGGTTTGGGATATCCGACGTCATCCACACCTGAGCTACCATGCACAGCAACTTATGCAACTGCATCCATGCGCACTAATTCCTGAATGAGCCCACTTCCCTACATACTTACTACTTTTTATATATTATGTTGATCATGTTGCAGCCAGTGAGGGCAGCCACTGTGTACCTCTAACCGTGCGATACCTATATGCAGTAGTAGCTAACCGGGGTATATATTATGTCGACGTTCATGACGTCCATTGTGAAGCAAATATGCACAGAAAAGGAGGGAGGCCCAGCGATAATACGAAAATGACATAGCATCGAAAACAATATGTGACCCGAAGTTGTTGTGCAACCACATCAGGAGGAAGACACATGTCAAGGACACAATGAAGGAAGGAGGACAGATCACAAGAAATGACAGAGAAGTATGTGAAGAGCTCAAAATAAGATTTAAGGAAGTATTTTCAATGGGAGTGGAGGCAGGATCCATACACAGCTTTAAGAAGAATAATGGTGCAGAGAGAGAGAGAGAGAGAGAGAGAGAGAGAGAGTGGACCTAGTAACGACCAGTGAAGAGACGGGACCTGGAGCTGTGAATAAACCCTGCAACCTGGTGAGTACACATATAATGCATTCATATGAAAGCGGAGCTATTTATAAAAAAAATAGATTCTCGAACCTACACATGCCTTGAAATTTGATCTCCTTCCTCATATATCCCTTTTACACACATTGAGGTAGAGGAGGCTGAGCTTATGGAATACGGGGATACCCTTCTTGGATCAAGTAGAAACCGAAATAATTCCAGTTTTAATATTATGAATAACATCATGACCTGTTTCATGATCTTTGTTATGTGAAGCAACCTGCTTGCAGCTTCACTGGCAGCGTCCACCACCAATATTAATGAATACATTTTATATTCATCAAATGCCGTGTAATTTAATATTCTTGTCCCAGCTGATAGACAGGTAGAACGCATTATCGCAACTAAGGTACAGTGTTCTGAGAGTATATTACTCAGATTGCATTAAAATACCTTGTCAAGGATTTTCCGAAAACATTTCCAAATGAAGCAGGAGTTCTACCCGGTAAAACAGAATTCCATGAAGATAAATCAGAGATCGTCATCAAAAAAATAGCCTTGTAACATCCTCACTGAGTATTTCTCGTTGTCATCTCCTGTGGGAGGAAAATTTCCTAACGGAGTTTCTATCTTCATAGATGAGCTGTGTAAGATTCATCAGGTCCTTATATAGCCTAGTATATAGTCAGCTGGTAACAACACAGTTGGTAGCGACTCCAGAAGTGTAATCCAGGCAATTACATATTATTCTTAAACTTGCATGGAACTTATAAACCTCGTCTTGTCCTCCTACACGAACACTGTTCCAAATAAGTGATACGTCCGCTCAGTGGGTACAAACACATCCAAGAAGAATACAGAGTGAAATACTTGACGAGCCAGTCAAGGTAATACTCTCTACAACACGCACTACACAACTGTTAATTACACATATAATTCTGAAGGCTATCATCAACATTGAAAACAGGAAAAATGTCATGCTCGTTAACACTAGAGATCTGTATAAAAAGCTGGAAATACTGGAAAAATATACGGAATAAAACTGGAAAAAAAGACACTAATGGTGAGATAAAGGTTGAGACACACTAAGACAGCGGCTTAAGCCTCCAGATACTGGATGGATGTAAACATGCATTCATTCCAATGTTCCGGAAGTTATGCACTATTTTCTTTTCCACTGTTTTAGACATTATCGTTCAAGGACCATCTTGAAATACAAACTTGCCACGCCTAAAATCCCCTTCAGCAATAAAAACATTGTTGAAGTTGACACCTTCCCACTTCTTATGATGCAGGTTATAACTGAAGCAGTAACCCACTTCTTACACACACGAAAAAATGCAAAATTGAATCCTCTAAAACTGAGTACACTGCGCGTGTCCTGTAGAAGAAGAAGCTCTGGTAAGAAGCCGAAGTACTCGCTGAACTAACAGAAGTGCAATGGGAGAAGAAGTTAAAGGTGCCGACCTTGAGGACAGATGAGATAATCATGATAACATTGTAAAAAGAATTAATTGAGAAGTGAAAAATAGATATTTTAAATATGAATGACCAGGAATGAGGGTACACGGATGGAAGCTGAAGACAATGATGAGCCAGAGGAAAATTAGGAAATACTCTTTAGTTCCGGGTTGATGAAGAGTGGTATATGATGCATGAACAAAGGCGTAAGTTAACTCAATACTGCTGCTTCAGGAAGTGCGATGATCAGACAACAGAGGCGAGGAAGTTGCATTATTGATCATATTATTCTGAAAGACTTGACAAGCAGATGGAACTCAATTAGTTGAGAATACACACACACACACACACACACACACACACACACACACACACACACGCACACACACACACACACACACATAGGACATTCCCCTTAGCTCCGGAACTAACCTTGTCGCAAACCTTTGTACTTTCTCTAGTTTCTTGACGTGCTTTATCAAGTGCGGGTTCCAAACAGGTGCTGCATACTCCAGTATGGGCCTGACATACACGGTGTACAGTGTCTTGAATGATTCCTTACTAAGGTATCGGAATGCTGTTCTCAGGTTTGCCAGGCGCCCATATGCTGCAGCAGTTATCTGATTGATGTGTGCTTCCGGAGACATGCTCGGTGTTATACTCACCGAGCATGTCTCCGGAAGCACACATCAATCAGATAACTGCTGCAGCATATGGGCGCCTGGCAAACCTGAGAACAGCATTCCGATACCTTAGTAAGGAATCATTCAAGACACTGTACACCGTGTATGTCAGGCCCATACTGGAGTATGCAGCACCTGTTTGGAACCCGCACTTGATAAAGCACGTCAAGAAACTAGAGAAAGTACAAAGGTTTGCGACAAGGTTAGTTCCGGAGCTAAGGGGAATGTCCTATGAGGAAAGATTAAGGGAAATCGGCCTGACCACACTGGAGGACAGGAGGGTCAGGGGAGACATGATAACGACATATAAAATACTGCGTGGAATAGACAAGGTGGACAAAGACAGGATGTTCCAGGGAGGGGACACAGAAACAAGAGGCCACAATTGGAAGTTGAAGACACAAATGAGTCAGAGAGATAGTAGGAAGTATTTCTTCAGTCATAGAGTTGTAAGGCAGTGGAATAGCCTAGAAAATGACGTAGTGGAGGCAGGAACCATACACAGTTTTAAGACGAGGTTTGATAAAGCTCATGGAGCGGGGAGAGAGAGGGCCTAGTAGCAACCGGTGAAGAGGCGGGGCCAGGAGCTAGGACTCGACCCCTGCAACCACAAATAGGTGAGTAAATAGGTGAGTACACACACACACACACACCGCACCACAGTTACAGTATTAGAACAGAAGTTGAAGGTTTGGTACACAAATGCAGATGGATTAACGAATAAACATGAGGAATGGCAAGAAAGAATCAATGAGAAGTCCCCAGACATCATAGCAGTTACAGAAACAAAACTCACAGGAACAGTAACAGATGTAATCTTCCCACCAGGATACCAGATCATGAGGAAAGATAGAAGGGGCAGAGGGGGAGGTGGGGTAGCTCTGCTAGTAAAAAACAGATGGAAATTCGAGAAAATGGAAGGCATAGATGAGATGGGAGAAAGAGACTACATAGTAGGTACACTTCAGTCTGGGGAACACAGGGTGGTCATTGCAGTGATGTATAATCCACCACAGAACTGCAGGAGGCCAAGAGAGGAATATGAAGAGAGCAACAGAGCAATGGTGGACACACTTGCTGAGGTGGCAAGAAGAGCTCACTCCAGCAGAGCAAAGTTGCTGGTTATGGGGGATTTCAACCACAGGGAGATTGACTGGGAAAACCTGGAGCCACATGGGGGTCCCGAAATAATGGAGAGCCAAGATGATGGACGTGGTGCTGGAAAACCTCATGCACCAACATGTTAAGGACACTACCAGAGTGAGAGGGGAGGATGAACCAGCAAGATTGGACCTTGTGTTCACCCTGGGCAGTTCAGACATTGAGGACATCACGTATGAGAGTCCCCTAGGAGCTAGCGACCACGTGGTTCTGTGCTTTGAATATATAGTAGAGCAGCAAGTGGAGAGAGTAACAGGAGTTGAATGGGAAAAGCCTGACTATAAAAGAGGGGACTACATAGGGTTGAGGAACTTCCTGCAGAAGGTCCAGTGGGACAGAGAACTGGCAGGAAAGCCAGTAAATGAAATGATGGAATATGTAACAACAAAATGCAAGGAGGCAGTGGAAAGGCTTATTCCCATGGGCAACAGAAACAACGGGAAGACCAGAACGAGCCCCTGGTTTACCCGACGGTGTAAAGAGGCAAAAACAAAGTGCAATAGAGAATGGAAAAAGTATAGAAGGCAGAGAACACGCGAAAATAGGGAGATCAGTCGCAGAGCCAGGAACGAGTACGCACAGGTAAGGAGGGAGGCCCAGCGACAGTATGAAAATGACATAGCATCGAAAATCAAGACTGATCCGAAACTGTTGTATAGCCACATCAGGAGGAAGACAACAGTCAAAGACCAGGGGATCAGATTAAGGACAGAAGGGGGAGAACTCACAAGAAATGACCAGGAGGTATGTGAGGAGCTAAACAGGAGATTTAAGGAAGTTTTTACAGTAGAGACAGGAAGGGCTGTGGGAAGTCAGCACAGAAGGGAACATCAAGAGGGAATATACCACCAAGTGTTGGATGACATACGAACAACTGAGGAGGAGGTGAAGAAGCTGCTAAGTGACCTTGATACCTCAAAGGCGATGGGACCGGACAGCATCTCCCCATGGGTCCTTAGAGAAGGAGCAGAGATGCTGTGCGTGCCTCTAATCACAATCTTCAACACATCCCTTGAAACTGGGCAACTACCTGAGAAATGGAAGACAGCTAATGTAGTCCCCATGTTTAAGAAAGGCAACAGAAACGAGGCGCTAAACTACAGACCTGTGTCTCTGACATGTATTGTGTGTAAAGTCATGGAGAAGATTATCAGGAGGAGAGTGGTCGAACACCTGGAACGGAACAAGATTATAAATGAAAACCAGCATGGGTTCATGGAAGGCAAATCTTGTATCACAAACCTCCTGGAGTTTTATGACAAGGTAACAGAAGTAAGACACGAGAGAGAGGGGTGGGTTGATTGCGTTTTCCTAGACTGCAGGAAGGCCTTTGACACAGTTCCCCACAAGAGATTAGTGCAGAAGCTGGAGGATCAGGCGCATGTAAAAAGGAGGGCACTGCAATGGATCAGGGAATACCTGACAGGGAGGCAGCAGCGAGTCATGGTACGTGAAGAGGTATCACAGTGGGCGCCTGTGACGAGCGGGGTCCCACAGGGGTCAGTTCTAGGGCCAGTGCTATTTTTGATATATGCGAACATGATGGAAGGAATAGACTCTGAAGTGTCCCTGTTCGCAGATGATGTGAAGTTGATGAGAAGAATTAAATTGGATGAGGATGAGGTAGGACTGCAAAGAGACCTGGACAGGCTGGACATGTGGTCCAGAAACTGGAGGAGGGGCAAAGAAGACCGCAGACAGAGTATAGGCTAGGTGGACAAAGACTACAGACCTCACTCAGGGAGAAAGACCTCGGGGTGACCATAACACCGAGCACGTCACCGGAGGCACACATCAACCAAATAACTGCTGCAGCATACGGCCGCCTGGCAAACCTGAGAATAGCGTTCCGATACCTTAATAAGGAATCGTTCAAGACACTGTACACTGTGTATGTTAGGCCCATACTGGAGTATGCAGCACCAGTCTGGAACCCACACCTGGTCAAGCACGTCAAGAAGTTAGAGAAAGTACAAAGATTTGCAACAAGGCTAGTCCCAGAGCTCAAGGGAATGTCGTACGAGGAAAGGTTGAGGGAAATCGGACTGACGACACTGGAGGACAGAAGGGTCAGGGGAGATGTGATAACGACATACAAGATACTGCGGGGAATAGACAAGGTGGACAGAGATAGGATGTTCCAGAGAGGGGACACAGGGACAAGGGGTCACAACTGGAAGCTGAAGACTCAGACGAGTCACAGGGACGTTAGGAAGTATTTCTTCAGTCATAGAGTCGTCAGGAAGTGGAATAGCCTAGCAAGTGAAGTAGTGGAGGCAGGAACCATACATAGTTTTAAGAAGAGGTATGATAAAGCTCAGGAAGCAGAGAGAGAGAGGACCTAGTAGCAATCAGTGAAGAGGCGGGGCCAGGAGCCGAGTCATGACCCCTGCAACCACAATTAGGTGAGTACAATTAGGTGAGTACACACACACACACACACACACACACACACACACACACAAATGCAAGAAGAAAAGAGAGAGTAAAAAAAGTATTTGAAGAATAACAATAAATAATTAAAAAAATGAAACCAAATCTTTTATTCAACTTTCTTAAAAAAAAATAAAATGAATGTGAAAAGGAAAACACAAAAGAAAAAGATAAAAACAAATTCTCCGAAAGTGAAGAAAATGTGAGAATTAAAGAGAAAGTTCCAGTGAGTTTATCAACATTATTGATATCAAGTGTATCAACATTATTGATATCAAGTGTATCAACATTACTGATATCAAGTGTATCAACATTACTGATATCAAGTGTATCAACATTACTGATATCAAGTGTATCAACATTACTGATATCAAGTGTATCAACATTACTGATATCAAGTGTATCAACATTACTGATATCAAGTGTATCAACATTACTGATATCAAGTGTATCAACATTACTGATATCAAGTGTATCAACATTACTGATATCAAATGTATCAACATTACTGATATCAAGTGTATCAACATTACTGATATCAAGTGTATCAACATTACTGATATCAAGTGTATCAACATTATTGATATCAAGTGTATCAACATTACTGATATCAAGTGTATCAACATTATTGATATCAAGTGTATCAACATTACTGATATCAAGTGTATCAACATTACTGATATCAAGTGTATCAACATTACTGATATCAAGTGTATCAACATTACTGATATCAAGTGTATCAACATTACTGATATCAAGTTTATCAACATTACTGATATCAAGTGTATCAACATTACTGATATCAAGTGTATCAACATTACTGATATCAAGTGTATCAACATTACTGATATCAAGTGTATCAACATTACTGATATCAAGTGTATCAACATTATTGATATCAAGTGTATCAACATTACTGATATCAAGTGTATCAACATTACTGATATCAAGTGTATCAACATTACTGATATCAAGTGTATCAACATTACTGATATCAAGTGTATCAACATTACTGATATCAAGTGTATCAACATTACTGATATCAAGTGTATCAACATTATTGATATCAAGTGTATCAACATTACTGATATCAAGTGTATCAACATTACTGATATCAAGTGTATCAACAATACTGATATCAAGTGTATCAACATTACTGATATCAAGTGTATCAACATTATTGATATCAAGTGTATCAACATTATTGATATCAAGTGTATCAACATTATTGATATCAAGTGTATCAACATTATTGATATTAAGTGTATCAACATTATTGATATCAAGTGTATCAACATTACTGATATCAAGTGTATCAACATTATTGATATCAAGTGTATCAACATTACTGATATCAAGTGTATCAACAATACTGATATCAAGTGTATCAACATTATTGATATCAAGTGTATCAACATTACTGATATCAAGTGTATCAACATTACTGATATCAAGTGTATCAACATTACTGATATCAAGTGTATCAACATTACTGATATCAAGTGTATCAACATTACTGATATCAAGTGTATCAACATTATTGATATCAAGTGTATCAACATTACTGATATCAAGTGTATCAACATTACTGATATCAAGTGTATCAACATTATTGATATCAAGTGTATCAACATTATTGATATCAAGTGTATCAACATTATTGATATCAAGTGTATCAACATTATTGATATTAAGTGTATCAACATTATTGATATCAAGTGTATCAACATTATTGATATCAAGTGTATCAACATTATTGATATCAAGTGTATCAACATTATTGATATCAAGTGTATCAACATTATTGATATCAAGTGTATCAACATTATTGATATCAAATGTATCAACATTATTGATATCAAGTGTATCAACATTATTGATATCAAGTGTATCAACATTATTGATATCAAGTGCATCAACATTATTGATATCAAGTGTATCAACATTATTGATATCAAGTGTATCAACATTATTGATATCAAGTGTATCAACATTATTGATATCAAGTGTATCAACATTACTGATATCAAGTGTATCAACATTATTGATATCAAGTGTATCAACATTATTGAGGACTGATATCAAGTGTATCAACATTATTGATATCAAGTGTATCAACATTACTGATATCAAGTGCATCAATATTACTGATATCAAGTGTATCAACATTATTGATATCAAGTGTATCAACATTACTGATATTAAGTGTATCAACATTACTGATATCAAGTGTATCACCATTACTGATATCAAGTGTATCAACATTATTGATATCAAGTGTATCAACATTATTGATATCAAGTGTATCAACATTATTGATGGCTGATATCAAGTGTGTCAACATTACTGAGGACTGATATCAAGTGTATCAACATTATTGATATCAAGTGTATCAACATTATTGATATCAAGTGTATCTACATTACTGATACCAAGTGTATCAACATTATTGATATCAAGTGTATCAACATTATTGATATCAAGTGTATCAACATTATTGATGACTGATATCAAGTGTATCAACGTTACTGATGGCTGAAATCAAGAGTATCACCATTACTGATGACTGATATCAAGTGTATCCACATTATTGATGACTGATATCAAGTGTAACAACATTATTGATGACTGATATCAAGTGTATCAACAATACTGAGGACTGATATCAAGTGTATCAACATTGTTGATGACTGATATCAAGTGTATCAACATTATTGATGACTGATATCAAGTATATCAACATTACTGAGGACTGTTAGCAAGTGTATCAACATTACTGAGGACTGATATCAAGTGTATCAACATTATTGAGGACTGACATCAAGTGTATCAACATTACTGAGGACTGATATCAAGTGTATCAACATTACTGAGGACTGAGAGCAAGTGTCTCAACATCATTGATGACTGATATCAAGTGTATCAACATTACTGAGGGCTGTTAGCAAGTGTATCAACATTACTGAGGACTGATATCAAGTGTATCAACATTACTGAGGACTGATATCAAGTGTATCAACATTACTGAGGACTGATATGAAGTGTATCAACATTATTGATGACTGATATCAAGTGTATCAACATTACTGAGGACTGATATCAAGTGTATCAACATTACTGAGGACTGATATCAAGTGTATCAACATTATTGAGGAATGATATCAAGTGTATCAACATTACTGAGGACTGATATCAAGTGTATCAACATTACTGAGGACTGATATCAAGTGTATCAACATTATTGAGGAATGATATCAAGTGTATCAACATTACTGATATAAAGTGTATCAACATTATTGATATCAAGTGTATCAACATTATTGATATCAAGTGTATCAACATTATTGATATCAAGTGTATCAACATTACTGAGGACTGATATCAAGTGTATCAACATTAGCGAGGACTGATATCAAGTGTATCAACATTACTGAGGACTGATATCAAGTGTATCAACATTACCGAGGACTGATATTAAGTGTATCAACATTATTGATGACTGATATCAAGTGTATCAACATTATTGATGACTGATATCATGCGTATCAACATTATTGATGACTGATATCAAGTTTATCAACATTACTGATGGCTGATATCAAGTGTATCAACATTACTGAGGACTGATATCAAGTGCATCAACATTACTGATGACTGATATCAAGTGTATCAACATTATTGATGACTGATATCAAGTGTACCAACATTAATGAGGACTGATATCAAGTGTATCAACATTATTGAGGACTGAGAGCAAGTGTCTCAACATTATTGATGACTGATATCAAGTGTATCAACATTACTGAGGACTGATAGCAAGCGTATGAACATTACTGAGGACTGATATCAAGTGTATCAACATTAGTGAGGACTGATATCAAGTGTAGCAACATTACTGAGGACTGATAGCAAGTGTATCAACATTATTGAGGGCTGATATCAAGTGTATCAATATTTTGAGGATTGATAGCAAGTGTATCAACATTACTGAGGACTGATAGCAAGTGTATCAACATTAATGAGGACTGATATCAAGTGTATCAACATTACTGAGGACTGAGAGCAAGTGTATCAACATCATTGAGGATTGATATCAAGTGTATCAACATTACTGATGGCTGATATCAAGTGTATCAACATTATTGATGACTGATATGAAGTGTATCAACATTACTGATGGCTGATATCAAGTGTATCAACATTACTGATGACTGATATCAAGTGTATCAACATTATTGATGACTGATATCATGCGTATCAACATTATTGATGACTGATATCAAGTTTATCAACATTACTGATGGCTGATATCAAGTGTATCAACATTACTGAGGACTGATATCAAGTGCATCAACATTACTGATGACTGATATCAAGTGTATCAACATTATTGATGACTGATATCAAGTGTATCAACATTACTGATGACTGATATCAAGTGTATCAACATTACTGATGACTGATATCAAGTGTATCAACATTACTGAGGACTGATATCAAGTGTATGAACATTATTGATGACTGATATCAAGTGTATCAACATTACTGAGGGCTGTTAGCAAGTGTATCAACATTACTGAGGACTGATATCAAGTGTATCAACATTACTGAGGACTGATATCAAGTGTATCAACATTACTGAGGACTGATAGCAAGTGTATCAACATTATTGAGGACTGATATCAAGTGTATCAATATTTTTGAGGATTGATAGCAAGTGTATCAACATTACTGAGGACTGATAGCAAGTGTATCAACATTAATGAGAACTGATATCAAGTGTATCAACATTACTGAGGACTGAGAGCAAGTGTATCAACATCATTGAGGATTGATATCAAGTGTATCAACATTAATGAGGACTGATATCAAGTGTATCAACATTATTGAGGACTGAGAGCAAGTGTCTCAACATTATTGATGACTGATATCAAGTGTATCAACATTACTGAGGACTGATAGCAAGCGTATGAACATTACTGAGGACTGATATCAAGTGTATCAACATTAGTGAGGACTGATATCAAGTGTAGCAACATTACTGAGGACTGATAGCAAGTGTATCAACATTATTGAGGGCTGATATCAAGTGTATCAATATTTTGAGGATTGATAGCAAGTGTATCAACATTACTGAGGACTGATAGCAAGTGTATCAACATTAATGAGGACTGATATCAAGTGTATCAACATTACTGAGGACTGAGAGCAAGTGTATCAACATCATTGAGGATTGATATCAAGTGTATCAACATTAATGAGGACTGATATCAAGTGTATCAACATTATTGAGGACTGATGTCAAGTGTATCACCATTGCTGAGGACTGTTAGCAAGTGTATCAACATTATTGAGGACTGATATCAAGTGTATCAACATTACTGAGGACTGATATCAAGTGTATCAACATTACTGAGGACTGATATCAAGTGTATCAACATTACTGAGGACTGATATCAAGTGTATCAGCATTGCTGAGGACTGTTAGCAAGTGTATCAGCATTGCTGAGGACTGTTAGCAAGTGTATCAACATTACTGAGGACTGATATTAAGTGTATCAACATTACTGAGGACTGATATCAAGTGTATCAACATTACTGATGACTTATATCAAGTGTATCAACATTACTGAGGACTGATAGCAAGTGTATCGACATTACTGAGGACTGATATCAAGTGTATCAACATTATTGTGCACTGATATCAAGTGTATCAACATTACTGATGACTGAAACCAAGTGTATCAACATTACTGAGGACTGATATTAAGCGTATCAACATTACTGAGGACTGATATCAAGTGTATCAAAATGACTGAAGACTGATATCAAGTGTATCAACATTACTGAGGACTGATAGCAAGTGTATCAACATTACTGTGGCCTGTTAGCAAGAGTATCAACATTACTGAGGACTGATATCAAGTGGACCAACATTACTGATGACTGATATCAAGTGTATCAACATTAGTGAGGACTGATATCAAGTGTATCAACATTACTGAGGACTGATATCAAGTGTATCAACATTACTGATGACTGATATCAAGTGTATCAACATTACTGAGGACTGATATCAAGTGTATGAACATTATTGATGACTGATATCAAGTGTATCAACATTACTGAGGGCTGTTAGCAAGTGTATCAACATTACTGAGGAGTGATATCAAGTGTATCAACATTACTGAGGACTGATATCAAGTGTATCAACATTACTGAGGACTGAGAGCAATTGTCTCAACATTATTGATGACTGATATCAAGTGTATCAACATTACTGAGGACTGATAGCAAGCGTATCAACATTAATGAGGACTGATATCAAGTGTATCAACATTAATGACGACTGATATCAAGTGTAGCAACATTACTGAGGACTGATATCAAGTGTATCAACATTATTGAGGACTGAGAGCAAGTGTCTCAACATTATTGATGACTGATATCAAGTGTATCAACATTACTGAGGACTGATAGCAAGCATATGAACATTACTGAGGACTGATATCAAGTGTATCAACATTAGTGAGGACTGATATCAAGTGTAGTAACATTACTGAGGACTGATAGCAAGTGTATCAACATTATTGATGACTGATATCATGCGTATCAACATTATTGATGACTGATATCAAGTTTATCAACATTACTGATGGCTGATATCAAGTGTATCAACATTACTGAGGACTGATATCAAGTGCATCAACATTACTGATGACTGATATCAAGTGTATCAACATTATTGATGACTGATATCAAGTGTATCAACATTACTGATGACTTATATCAAGTGTATCAACATTACTGATTACTGATATCAAGTGTATCAACATTACTGATGACTGATATCAAGTGTATCAACATTACTGAGGACTGATATCAAGTGTATGAACATTATTGATGACTGATATCAAGTGTATCAACATTACTGAGGGCTGTTAGCAAGTGTATCAACATTACTGAGGACTGATATCAAGTGTATCAACATTACTGAGGACTGATATCAAGTGTATCAACATTACTGAGGACTGATAGCAAGTGTATCAACATTATTGAGGACTGATATCAAGTGTATCAATATTTTTGAGGATTGATAGCAAGTGTATCAACATTACTGAGGACTGATAGCAAGTGTATCAACATTAATGAGAACTGATATAAAGTGTATCAACATTACTGAGGACTGAGAGCAAGTGTATCAACATCATTGAGGATTGATATCAAGTGTATCAACATTAATGAGGACTGATATCAAGTGTATCAACATTATTGAGGACTGAGAGCAAGTGTCTCAACATTATTGATGACTGATATCAAGTGTATCAACATTACTGAGGACTGATAGCAAGCGTATGAACATTACTGAGGACTGATATCAAGTGTATCAACATTAGTGAGGACTGATATCAAGTGTAGCAACATTACTGAGGACTGATAGCAAGTGTATCAACATTATTGAGGACTGATATCAAGTGTATCAATATTTTGAGGATTGATAGCAAGTGTATCAACATTACTTAGGACTGATAGTAAGTGTATCAACATTAATGAGGACTGATATGAAGTGTATCAACATTACTGAGGACTGAGAGCAAGTGTATCAACATCATTGAGGATTGATATCAAGTGTATCAACATTAATGAGGACTGATATCAAGTGTATCAACATTATTGAGGACTGATGTCAAGTGTATCAGCATTGCTGAGGACTGTTAGCAAGTGTATCAACATTATTGAGGACTGATATCAAGTGTATCAACATTACTGAGGACTGATATCAAGTGTATCAACATTACTGAGGACTGATATCAAGTGTATCAACATTATTGAGGACTGATATCAAGTGTATCAGCATTGCTGAGGACTGTTAGCAAGTGTATCAGCATTGCTGAGGACTGTTAGCAAGTGTATCAACATTACTGAGGACTGATATTAAGTGTATCAACATTACTGAGGACTGATATCAAGTGTATCAACATTACTGATGACTTATATCAAGTGTATCAACATTACTGAGGACTGATAGCCAGTGTATCGACATTACTGAGGACTGATATCAAGTGTATCAACATTATTGTGCACTGATATCAAGTGTATCAACATTACTGATGACTGAAACCAAATGTATCAACATTACTGAGGACCATATATTAAGCGTATCAACATTACTGAGGACTGATATCAAGTGTATCAACATGACTGAAGACTGATATCAAGTGTATCAACATTACTGAGGACTGATAGCAAGTGTATCAACATTACTGAGGCCTGTTAGCAAGTGTATCAACATTACTGAGGACTGATATCAAGTGTACCAACATTACTGATGACTGATATCAAGTGTATCAACATTAGTGAGGACTGATATCAAGTGTATCAACATTACTGAGGACTGATATCAAGTGTATCAACATTACTGATGACTGATATCAAGTGTATCAACATTACTGAGGACTGACATCAAGTGTATGAACATTATTGATGACTGATATCAAGTGTATCAACATTACTGAGGGCTGTTAGCAAGTGTATCAACATTACTGAGGACTGATATCAAGTGTATCAACATTACTGAGGACTGATATCAAGTGTATCAACATTACTGAGGACTGAGAGCAATTGTCTCAACATTATTGATGACTGATATCAAGTGTATCAACATTACTGAGGACTGATAGCAAGCGTATCAACATTATTGAGGACTGATATCAAGTGTATCAACATTAATGAGGACTGATATCAAGTGTAGCAACATTACTGAGGACTGATAGCAAGTGTATCAACATTATTGAGGACTGATATCAAGTGTATCAATATTTTTGAGGATTGATAGCAAGTGTATCAACATTACTTAGGACTGATAGCAAGTGTTTCAACATTAATGAGGACTGACATCAAGTGTATCAACATTACTGAGGACTGAGAGCAAGTGTATCAACATCATTGAGGATTGATATCAAGTGTATCAACATTAATGAGGACTGATATCAAGTGTATCAACATTATTGAGGACTGAGAGCAAGTGTCTCAACATTTTTGATGACTGATATCAAGTGTATCAACATTACTGAGGACTGATAGCAAGCGTATGAACATTGCTGAGGAGTGATATCAAGTGTATCAACATTAGTGAGGACTGATATCAAGTGTAGTAACATTACTGAGGACTGATAGCAAGTGTATCAACATTATTGAGGACTGATATGAAGTGTATCAATATTCTGAGGATTGATAGCAAGTGTATCAACATTATTGAGGACTGATAGCAAGTGTATCAACATTAATGAGGACTGATATCAAGTGTATCAACATTACTGAGGACTGAGAGCAAGTGTATCAACATCATTGAGGATAGATATCAAGTGTATCAACATTAATGAGGAGTGATATCAAGTGTATCAACATTATTGAGGACTGATGTCAAGTGTATCAGCATTGCTGAGGACTGTTAGCAAGTGTATCAACATTATTGAGGACTGATATCAAGTGTATCAACATTACTGAGGACTGATATCAAGTGTATCAACGTTACTGATGACTGAAACCAAGTGTATCAACATTACTGAGGACTGATATTAAGCGTATCAACATTACTGCGGACTGATATCAAGTGTATCAACATGACTGAAGACTGATATCAAGTGTATCAACATTACTGAGGACTGATAGCAAGTGTATCAACATTAGTGAGGCCTGTTAGCAAGTGTATCAACATTACTGAGGACTGATATCAAGTGTACCAACATTACTGATGACTGATATCAAGTGTATCAACATTAGTGAGGACTGATATCAAGTGTATCAACATTACTGAGGACTGATATCAAGTGTATCAACATTACTGAGGACTGATAGCAAGTGTACCAACATTACTGATGACTGATATCAAGTGTATCAACATTACTGAGGACTGATATCAAGTGTATCAACATTACTGAGGACTGATATCAAGTGTATCAACATTACTGAGGACTGATATCAAGTGTCTCAACATCACTGAGGACTGATAGCAAGTGTATCAACGCTACTGAGGACTGATAGCAAGTGTATCAACACTGCTGAGGACTGATAACAAGTGTATCAACATTACTAAGGATTGATAGCAAGTTTATCAACATTACTGAGGATTGACAGCAAGTGTATCAACACTACTGAGGATTGATAGCAAGTGTACCAACACTACTGAGGACTGATAGCAAGTGTATCAACATTACTGAAGGTTGATAGCAAGTGTATCATCATTACTGAGGACTGATATCAAGTGTATCAACATTACTTAGGACTGATATCAAGTGTCTCAACATTTCTGAGGACTGATAGCAGGTGTACCAACATTACTGAGGACTGATATCAAGTGTATCAACATTACTGAAGGTTGATAGCAAGTGTATCATCATTACTGAGGACTGATATCAAGTGTATCAACATTTCTTAGGACTGATATCAAGTGTCTCAACATTTCTGAGGACTGATAGCAAGTGTATCAACATTACTTAGGACTGATATCAAGTGTCTCAACATTTCTGAGGACTGATAGCAAGTGTACCAACATTACTGAGGACTGATATCAAGTGTATCAACATTTCTGAAGACTGATATCAAGTGTCTCAACATATCTGAGGACTGATAGCAAGTGTCTCAACATTTCTGAGGACTGATAGGAAGTGTACCAAAATTACTGAGGACTGATATCAAGTGTATCAACATTACTGAGGACTGATATCAAGTGTCTCAACATTACTGAGGATTGATAGCAAGTGTCTCAACATTTCTGAGGACCGATAGCAAGTGTACCAACATTACTGAGGACTGATATCAAGTGTATCAGCATTACTGAGGACTGATATCAAGTGTCTCAACATTACTGATGATTGATAGTACGTGTATCATCATTACTGAGGACTGATATCAAGTGTATCAACATTACTGAGGACTGATCGCAAGTGTATCAACATTATTGAGGACTGATATCAAGTGTCTCAACATTACTGAGGACTGATATCAAGTGTATCGACATCACTGAGGACTGATATCAAATGTATCAATATTTCTGAGGGCTGATAGCGGGTGTATCAACATTTCTGAGTACTGATATCAAGTGTCTCAACATTACTTAGGACTGATATCAAGTGTATCGATATTACTGAGGACTGATATCGAATGTATCAACATTTCTGAGGGCTGATTGCAAGTGTATCAACATTACTGAGTACTGATATCAAGTGTGTCAACATTACTGAGGACTGATATCAAGTGTATCGACATTATTGAGGACTGATATCAAATGTATCAACATTTCTGAGGGCTGATAGCAAGTGTATCAACATTACTGAGGATTGATAGCAAGTGTATCAACATTACTGAGGACTGATATCAAGTGTCTCAACATTTCTGTGGAATGATAGCAAGTGTATCAAGATTACTTTGGATTCATAACAAGTGTATCGACATTACTGAGGACTCATATCAAGTGTATCAACATTACTTAGGACTTATATCAAGTGTATCAACATTACTGAGGACTGATATCAAGTGTATCGACATTACTGAGGACTGATATCAAGTGTATCAACAATACTGAGGACTGATATCAAGTGTATCGACATTACTGAGGACTGATATCAAATGTATCAACATTTCTTTGTGCTGATAGCAAGTGTATCAACATTACTGAGTACTGATATCAAGTGTGTCAACATTAATGAGGACTGATATCAAATGTATCAACATTTCTGAGGGCTGATAGCAAGTGTGTCAACATTACTGAGTACTGATAACAAGTGTATCAACACTACTGAGGACTGATAGCAAGTGTATCAACATTACTGAGGATTGATAGCATGTGTATCAACGTTACTTAGGATTGAGCGCAAGTATATCAACATTACTGTGGATTGATAGCAAGTGTATCAACATTACTGAGGACTGATGTCAAGTGTATCGACATTACTGAGGACTGATATCAGGTGTATCAACATTACCGAGGACTGATATCAATTGTATCAACATTACTGAGGACTGATATCAAGTGTATCGACATTACTGATAACTGATATCAAGTGTATCAACATTACTGAGGACTGATAGCAAGTGTATCGACATTACTGAGGACTGATATCAAGTGTATCGAAACCACTGAGGAAAAGCTATAGAAACTGAAAATCCTGATAATAGCAGAGGACCAGATGAGATATCCTGAGGAATATCATCCTGGGATATCACCCTCTGAGATATCCTGGGATGTCATCCTCTGAGATATCCTGGAATACCATCCTCTGAAATATCGTAGGATATCCTCTGAGATATCCTAGGATATCAACCTCTGAGATATCCTGTGATATCAACCTCTGAAATATCCTGGGATATCATCCTCTGAGATATCCTGGGGTATCTTCTGATATATCCTGGGACATCTTCTGATATATCCTGGCATATCTTCTGAGATATCCTTGGATATCATCCTCTGAGAAATCTTGGGGGATATCCTGGAATATCATCCAAGGAGACATCAGGTCCTGATCCCGGTGGATCAGGGCCTGATCAACGAGGCTATTACTGCTGTCCGCACGCAATCGAACGTACGAACCACTGCCCGGCTTATCCGGCACCGATTTTAGGTATCTGTCCAGCTCCCTCTTGAAGACAACCAAGGGTCTACTGGTAATGCCCCTTATTGCTGATGGGGTGCTGTTGAACAGTATTGGGCCCCGGACATTTACTGCGTTTTGTCTTAGTGTACCAGTGACGCCCCTACTTTTCACTGGGGGTGTGTTGCATCGCCTGCCCAGTCTTTTGCTTTCGTAGGGAGTAATTTCTGTGTGCAGATTAGGGACCAATCCCTCCAGGATCTTTCAGGTGTAGATTATGATGTATCTCTCTCGCCTGCGATCCAGTGAGTACAAGTCAAGTGCTTCCAGGCGTTCCCAGTAGCTAAGGTGTTTGATGGAACTTATAAATGCAGTAAAGGTTCTCTGTACATTGTCTAGTTCTGCAATTTCATTATTTTCACATGAATGGGGATGTTAATGAGCAGCAATATTCCAGCCTCGAGAGAACAAATGATTTAAAGAGGATCATCATTGGCTTAGCATCTCTTGTCTTGAATGTTCTCATTATCCATCTAATCAGTTTCCTCGCAGATGTGATAGTGGCATTGTTGTGGTCCTTGAAGGTGAGAGCTTCCGACATTACCACTCCCAGGTCCTTCACATTACCACTCCCAGGTTCTTCACATTACCACTCCCAGGTTCTTCACATTACCACTCCCAGGTCCTTCACATTACCACTCCCAGGTCCTTCACATTACCACTCCCAGGTTCTTCACATTACCACTTCCAGGTCTTTCACATTGCCACTTCCAGGGCCTTCACATTACAACTTCCAGGTCCTTCACATTACCACTCCCAGGTTCTTCACATTACCACTTCCAGGTCTTTCACATTGCCACTTCCAGGGCCTTCACATTACAACTTCCAGGTCCTTCACATTACCACTTCCAGGTCCTTCACATTACCACTTCCAGGTCCTTCACATTACCACTTCCAGATCCTTCACATTACAACTTCCAGGTCCTCACATTACCACTTCCAGGTCCTTCACATTACCACTCCCAGGTCCTTCACATTACCACTCCTAGGTCCTTCACATTACCACTCCCAGGTCCTTCGCATTACCACTCCCAGGTCCTTCACATTACCACTCCTAGGTCCTTCACATTACCACTCCCAGGTCCTTCGCATTACCACTCCAAGGTCCTTCACATAGCCACTTCCAGGTCCTTCACATTACAACTCCCAGATCCTTCACATTACTTTTCCGTTCTGTGTGATTAGAGTTTGTAGTATACTCAGTATTATCTTAAGGGATAACATGCTGTGATATCCCTGGGGATATCGTGCTGGGGGATGTCATCCTGGGCTATCATCCTATGGGATGTGGCCTGGGGATATACTGCTGGGGGATATCATCCTGTGGGATGACATCCTGGCGGATATGTTCCTGTGGGATGGCCTCCTGTAGGATATTTTCCTGTGAGATATCCTGAGAATATCATAGGATATCATCCTGTGATATTCTAAAATATTATCCTGGGATATCATCCCGGGATATTATCCTAGGGATATCATCTTAGGAATATCATCCTGGGTAATCATCCTGAGGGATATCATTCTGAGAAATTATCCTGGGGGATACTATCCTGAGGGATATTATCTTGTTAGGTCATTCTGGGATATCATCCGAGCTCCTGGCCCTGGTGAGTCCGAGCTCCTGGCCCTGGTGAGTCCGAGCTCCTGGCCCTGGTGAGTCCGAGCTCCTGGCCCTGGTGAGTCCGAGCTCCTGGCCCTGGTGTCATGGGGTACGGGAGTTATTTCTTGGGTAGCTTTAGGTAGAGGTCGTTTGGTAAGGACCTGCCTCGTATGGGCCAGTAGGCCTTCTGCAATATTCCTACATTCTTATGTTCTTATGATATCATCCTATGGATATCGTAAGGATATCATCCTGGGTGATATCGTCTTGGGATATCCTAGGATATCATCCTGGGTGATATCGTCTTGGGATATCCTAGGATATCATCCTGATATATCCTATATTATCCTTTGACATCATGGGATACTATCCTGGAATATCATCCTGGGATATCTTCCTGAGATACCCTAGAATATTATCCTTGAATATCCTGCAATATTCTGAGATATCATCTTGGTATAACCTGGGATAATTCTGCGATGTTATACTGGGATATCGTCTTGTACTGATGAGTTGTTTCTCACACTGAATATGTGTTATGGGTGTCACTGCCAGACACATGAGGTGACACATGATGTGACACATGATGTGACATGAGATGACACATGAAATCCAAACATTTAAGAATAAGTTCAGTCAAGCAGCTTTAATACTGGGAGCCTTTGAAGTCCCTTGGCATGTACTCCCTACAACTCTGGCGAGAAAGATACATCATAATTTACACCTGGATAATTCTATAAGGAATGGTTCTAAATCCTCACACAGAAATCACTCCATATGAAAGCGAAAGCGCAGGCAGACTTTGCAACATACCACCAATGAAAAACATGGGTGCCGTGAGTATACTAAGTGTCCAAGGCCCAAGACTGTTCAACACCCTTCCACTTGACATAAGGGGAATTACCAATAGATCTCAGGTTGTCTTCAAAAGGGATCTGGACAGATACCTAAAGCCAGTTTCTGATCACCTGAGCTGTGGCTCGTAACTTGGACTGCGTGCGGCCAGGAGTAATAACACGGGGTGTTGACCCCCAGAAGGTAATTAGACTATCAGCTGACAATAGCTGTTGTAAACAGGTCATTAGAGAAAAGTTATTGCTTGCGGTCAACAATTACAGTTATATCAAGTTCGTTAAGCCATCACGACGGAGGGATTATATTCCTCTAGACTTAAAGAACACTGTACAGGAGTTCCCAGTGAGACACTAATATAGAAACTTAGAAATAAAAACGGAAGTAAATGTATTACGGTCGTTGTGCTATCCAAGTATCCCCGTGCATGATAATCCCAGCCTCCTCTACCTCACTGCGAGCTAAGGGAATAATAAAGAGTGGTCATAAATTTCTAATGCATCAGAATATATTAATAGAAATGGTTATAAGTATGACCTTAATTTTTAAAGGTAGGCCAGCGGAAGTCCTCGGTCAGATGACCAAAAGTTCCAACTTGTGTATATGTTTGTACTTATGTATTCAGGTAAGTAGGTGCACTTTTTCATTTATAATGTTTGTCTATGTATATGTGTGACCATGTATGCAAATATAAATATGCATATATAAGGAAAAGTGTAAGTATGTGTGTATTCATACTTAAGTATGTGTGTATATAATTACGTGTGCACATCTGTTCATGTGTGCATGTCTACATATTCATGTATATATGTGTGTATTTAAGCGTATGTAAACGTATGTGCATATTTATGCGTGTGTTTATTTTACTTGTGTATATGTGAGTGTTTGTGCAAATTAGTTGTGTAATATATGTAATATGTCTTTGTCTCTGGCTTAATTAATGTTCTTTTCTTTTCAGAAGAGTTTGCTACCGACTTCTGGCAACCATCCAACTCTGGTGTTACCCTGCGACTCTCGTCAGTGCTACAACAGCTCTTGTTCTGTTAGGCTTTTTCTGCAAGCGTGTTCTGTGGGTGAATGTGGTTTTGCCTTATTCTCCCCTTCACTTTGTGATTACTGTTGAAATTCATTTTGGAAGTTACACCTAGGAAGCGTGCAGATATTGTAGCTCTTAGAAAACATGCTGATTTGAGTAGACAGAATGCCCAAAATTTGAGCCTAGCAAACTCAACTATTGGCTGGATTCTGAAGAGAACTGACGACAATGGTGATTGTGGAGCGCTGTGTTGAGCAAGATGTGGAAGAACACCCAAGATAACACCTCACGATGACAAGGTTATCATTAGAAATAGTGTGAAGGATCCCATGAAAACCAGCAAAAATCTACAGAGATTTGGCTTCAGCTGGTGTAAATGTTGATTCTTCAGGTGTTCGATGAAGGATTCTAGAGTTGGCAAAACTGCCAGAAAGCCGGTAAAGAAACAATTATTGATTGTTGCTATGAAGAACAACTGGCTACTGTGAGCACTCGATCATAAGGGATGGACAACAGATGCTTGGAGAAAAGTTATAATTCCAGATGAGGAGCATTTTGAAGTACATGGATACAGATCAGTGATAGTGAGACGGAACAAAGTCAAACCTCTTCAGAAGGACACATTGACCAAGCACCACAACACCCGCCTAAGACGTTTTCGGGCAAGTTTACTGCTAAAGGCCTGGACAGCTTGTTATTGTTCAGGGAACGATGAACAGTGGCAAATACAAGGCAATCCTGGCTAGAGACTTTCCTGAAAGAGAAGGCATTTTCCAGCAGGATCTTGCTCCATGCCACACTTCCAGAAAAGTGCTGACGTTCTTCGTAGAGTAGGGTAAGTGTTCTATATTGGCCTGGAAAGTCTCCTGACTTCAATCTAGTTGAGAATCTATTGGCAATAACCAAACGCAGGATCGCGACACATGACTTCAACTGTGGAGAAGCTAATTGCTGCTGTTATTAGGACCTGCAACCACGACGAAGAACTTGCCAAAATGTGTTCAACGTTGGTTGATTCTACGCCAAAGTGTGTAGCAACATTTATAAAAGCAAAGGATAGTCATATCTCTTATTAAATCATTTATCTGTTATATCATCGCAGTGTATTTTTCAAATAAATATTTATTTTCCAAATGAAAGTTTAGGCACATGTGCAACATCTGGATAACTTTATTGTAGACGTTTCGCCATCCAGTGGCATCCAATATGTCCGCTACTGTAGCTAATGTTCATATTTGTAACTATGGTTATGTTACAGCTTTCTCGTGGCTGGGATAAGTTAACCGACCAATATATTGTTCTCCACATTCCAAACCTGTAATTTTCTTCATGATACCATAGAACAGAACATGCTCAACTGGCGATACCACTATACCATAATAATTTTAGCTGGTAAAAATATCTATGAGGGGTTTGTGTCCCAGTGTAAATGAAAATATGCTTCAGGCAATCAATATTATTCATAACTATTGTGATTCTCAAGTCTTTGTTGTGATAATTAAATCACATAACAATTTGCCTCATAATAGATATAATATCAGGAAGGAAAATAGAGAATTCCTGGTAACATTAATATTAGTCTGACACATCACTCGAGGGGAAATATATTTTGTACTTTATCTGTGTTTCTGCTGGAGTGTAACTGAGCACTGTGAGACACACTGTACTGGACACTATATTAGAACACTATGACATCGTGGTGAACTAGATCATATATGAGTACGTTAAGACATCGTGATGTACTAAATCATATATCAGCACGTTAGGACATCATGGTGTAGATTTTATGATGTATCAAAGGCAATTAAATTTTGCTATAAATACATGATCAGCATTCCAAAGTATCTCACACTTACCTGGATAATCGTATTGATTTGCTGAGATTATTAGGCTGACATTATTAATAACCAGTTTCATTCTTATAATTAGCTGCGTAGCGGAGAGTTGAAAATAATGAGATTGGCAAATGTCTTTCCTGAATAATGTGTATAATGTATATTTACAAACTATGATAGAGTTAACCTACCATTATATTATATAGATGATTCAATCTGTTAACACTAATTGAAATAATTATTTACCATGATTCACTATATTGATTTTTTGAGGTTAAACAGACCTCGCTACCCTGCCTAAACACACGGAAAGTTGAAAAAAAAATCGTCAGAGTATTGTTGTCCGAGGCTGGACTGTACCAGACAATAGTTCCCACCAAGCCATTCTGCTTTTTATCTTCCTCTTAAAGAAAATAGCTGTCGTGATTTTACTTCGCAAAACTTAAAGGAAAAAAAAGCCTTTATTTCGTAATTGCTGTATACCTATAGAGGCAGCGTTGTGCGTGTTGCCTCGAGCGTTCTCTTTGTGTCCCAGGCTCGACTCTCTGACTCTTTCACTTTCATTTCTTTTATAAGGAGAAAAATATTAAGAATTTAGTAGCAGTGAAGAGGTGGTGTTATCGCGGTGTTGTTACTTTACTGCCATGATAAGAATGTTCCACTTCATTCCCTCTTACTATTACAACTCTAACCTTCCCCTCCCTCCCTTCCTCTACCGCACTCATTTTTCTTAATATCCTTCGTGTCAGGTGTCCTCGATAGGCAAAGTGAAGTCCTTTGCCTATAGGTTACGTGTGGTCAGTTGGGGAGGGGTTACCGTCACATGGGGTCTGCTCTCAGATAAAGCCTTCCGGTTCCTGGCCTGATCAACCGGGTAATTGGTGTCAGCTGTATGCAAACCAACTTGTACACCACAAACAGGCACACCAGTGACTGACATGAGGAACATATCAGGTACCCATTAAAAAACAGATCATTCTGACCTGAGCTGTCTGAGGGATTAATAGGAGTGTTATAGTGTACCATGACTTGCATCTGTACGGTTTTAGAATCTGAGGTCGTGTTGAATGAGGTTCTTGTTAAGGATGAAAATAAGAAGTTGAAAATTCAGCTGGATAAAAACATAGCAGTGAATGTGAAGTGGTTGGTGTTAGTGAAGGGTTACCAGCAGTGAGGAGCAGCTTGGCAGCCATAAAAAGTGGGAACTGGTTTCCAGCAAGGTAACATCAAAATAAGGAAGGTTAAAAGAGAGGTTTTGAAGGTAGTAAATCGCTTCTCTGTTCACCAGGGCGAATGTACTTCAGTTGTCAGTGAAGTTAAAAGTACCACTAATTGCCCTTGTAATAAAGATAAGAATATCCTTGAGGTCAGTGGCTCACAGGTAAGATATTTGGATGGTGCTTTCAGTAACAGAGATAGGAAGGTGAGATAGAGGGTGTGTTTCCCTGGAATTGGTGTTGATGACGTAGTCAACAGGTTGGATAATATCATGTCAGTGCTGGTGGAAACGATGTTGGGAAGGGCAGGAGACAGGAACTGCTGGATAAGTACAGGACAGCTATAGATTTAATTAGGTATAAGTGAGGGATCCCGATCATGATTAGCATCTTGCCTAGAAGGGGACGGGGTAATGAATGGATGTCTAGGGCAATTGGTTTAAATACTGACTAGACAGGTACTATAGTGAAGCTGCAATCCCATTCTTTGACGACTGGGACAAGTTCTATGGAAAACATGATATGTATGCAAGGGATGGGGTACATCTCTCTGGGGCAGGAGTGGTAGTGTTAACCAACTCGATCTAGGGGAGTGTTGCAGAGTTTTCTAAGACTGTAAACTGATAGAAGATAGATGTATGAGTGTATTTGTGGGAAACAGGTTGTGGCATGAGAGATGAAAACAGCAGATATTACCAAGATGCCTCAGGGATGTCTGTAAAAGATATCATTAATTATAAAGTTACTAATAAAAGTAAAAGAACTGGACAACATACATCTTGAGACAGTAGAGAGCAGTGAATGACTAGCTCCATTACGTTTTACTATACTAATAATAGGAGTGTAAGCAATAAGATGGATGAGCTAAGATTAACTGTATGTGCAGGAAGTATAGATATTTTTGGTATAACAGAGACTTTCAACCTGAAAGACAGAGAAATTTTTTTTGGATGCCACATACAAGGATGTAAATTATTCCACTGTTACACAGGTTTCTGCATTGTGGTACATTATTTTGTTGTGTACAAGTGAGTCATAAGTTTACGAATAGTATTATTAATTTGCATGCACTTTGGGTTAGCTTAACCTTTAAATTTAAGTTAAGTTACAGAGTGACTTATTTTCCAATGGAGTGTGAGTGTGAGTGTGAGTGGTCACGCGTGAACAGCTGAGTGATCATTCTTTCTGTTGGTCACGAGTCAGTTCAACACTCGACAGCTTAATAGTGAACTCCGGGTTAGCATGTTAAGACCAGCCACTTTGTGCTATGAGATTGTTTAGTTTCCATGATGTAAACATTAAATTTCCCGTTTTATTATTCTCAATCCCCTAAATATGTAATCTTATAATAACGATCTTGCCACTCGAGTGATACCATGTTGAGAATCTTTAGTTTACATTTCTCACTTCTATAAATAACATTTTTATTTCGTGTTTAAGCAATATTCTTAGTAATTACTAATCTGTGGAGCTGATCAACAGGAGTCGAAGACAGATTAACCAACCTGTTTTGTAGAAGCGATTTAGGTAATACCTGTTCACTAAGACACTATCGTAGAAACACTAATCTTAATGACGGTTTATAGGTCTTAAGAAATATAGATTTGTAAGAGACAACAGCAAAGGAAGAGGAAGGAAAACGTCTAGAGAACTGTAGTAAGATTTGGCAAGTGGTATTTATATTTTGCAAAAATCGCAAACAAGGGATACAAAATGCAATACAACCACAGGGAAGTTGAATGATAGCTAGACCTACAGTGTTGCAATCAACACATCATCAGGAGCTTGCAATGTTGCAGAAAAGAGAAGGTCTAGTCATACACGATCACAGGAAAGGCTTTTGTTGGAGTGAGGTAGACAGACTGCAGGCAGGAGGCAGGAAGTGCCCCCAGGCATACCAATACCCATAGACAAAAAGACTGAATATTATGGCATTAGAAAAACAGCCAGCCAACAAGCACTGACATTGTAATAGTAACTGAACAAACATGACATGTCAGGTATCAAAAAGAGTGATATAAATTACTCTACATACCAAGTATTGGTATCACTGGTAATTATCTCAGGAGTTTCTGCACCTCTAGAAAATGGGTTCATTTAAAGGGACCGATTTAAAGGGAGACGTATGTAAGTTATACAAAAGGAGACGCCTATAGCTTATGTATCCCACAAGCTTCTCAGATAGATGCTGAATAGATAAAATATAGCCCTCTTCCTTGAAATTACAGATGCCTCTCCCCTTTATATGCGTCCCTTTAAATGAACCCTTTTTCTAAAGGTGCGAAAATTCCTAAGACAATTACCAGGTCTATATGTATTTGGTATGTAAAGTTATTTATATCATGTCGGAGTCTGACTGAATTTTTGATAAATGCCATATTACTTTTGTTACGTTGCTATTATATTACATCAATGTTTGTGGACTGGCAATTTTCTACTCCTATAATGTTTAATCTTTCTGGCTGTGGGTATTGGTATGCCTGGGGGCACTTCCTGCCTCCTGCCTACAGCCTGTCTGCCTCACTTCAGAAAAAGCGCTTCCTGTGATCGTATCTGCGTGCACCTCCTCCTCTTTTCCGAAATATTGCAAGCTCCTGATGTGGTGATTGCAACAGGAAAGGCCTAGAGCTATCATTGTGTGTGTGTACTCACCTATTTGTACTCACCTATTTGTACTCACCTATTTGTGGTTGCAGGGGTCGAGTCCTAGCTCCTGGCCCCGCCTCTTCACCGGTTGCTACTAGACCCTCTCTCTCCCCGCTCCATGAGCTTTATCAAACCTCGTCTTAAAACTGTGTATGGTTCCTGGTTCCTGGATAATGAGAACCTTCAAAACTAGGGAGGCCAAGCCCATGATGACACTCTTCAGGTCACTTGTTCTATCTAGGCTGGAATATTGCTGCACTCTAACAGCACCTTTCAAGGCAGGTGAAATTGCCGACCTAGAAAATGTACAGAGAACTTTCACGGCGCGCATAACGGAGATAAAACACCTCAATTACTGGGAGCGCTTGAGGTTTCTAAACCTGTATTCCCTGGAACGCAGGAGGGAGAGATACATGATTATATACACCTGGAAAATCCTAGAGGGACTAGTACCGAACTTGCACACGAAAATCACTCACTACGAAAGCAAAAGACTTGGCAGACGATGCACCATCCCCCCAATGAAAAGCAGGGGTGTCACTAGCACGTTAAGAGACCATACAATAAGTGTCAGGGGCCCGAGACTGTTCAACTGCCTCCCAGCACACATAAGGGGGATTACCAACAGACCCCTGGCAGTCTTCAAGCTGGCACTGGACAAGCACCTAAAGTCAGTTCCTGATCAGCCGGGCTGTGGCTCGTACGTTGGTTTGCGTGCAGCCAGCAGCAACAGCCTGGTTGATCAGGCGCTGATCCACCAGGAGGCCTGGTCACAGACCGGGCCGCGGGGGCGTTGACCCCCGAAACTCTCTCCAGGTAAACTCCAGGTAAACTACGTCATTTTCTAGGCTATTCCACTGCCTTACAACTCTATGACTGAAGAAATACTTCCTACTATCTCTCTGACTCATTTGTGTCTTCAACTTCCAATTGTGGCCTCTTGTTTCTGTGTCCCCTCCCTGGAACATCCTGTCCTTGTCCACCTTGTCTATTCCACGCAGTATTTTATATGTCGTTATCATGTCTCCCCTGACCCTCCTGTCCTCCAGTGTCGTCAGGCCGATTTCCCTTAATCTTTCTTCATAGGACATTCCCCTTAGCTCTGGAACTAACCTTGTTGCAAACCTTTGTACTTTCTCTAGTTTCTTGACGTGCTTTATCAAGTGCGGGTTCCAAACAGGTGCTGCATACTCCAGTATGGGCCTGACATACACGGTGTACAGTGTCTTGAATGATTCCTTACTAAGGTGTCGGAATGCTGTTCTCAGGTTTGCCAGGCGCCCATATGCTGCAGCAGTTATCTGATTGATGTGTGCTTCCGGAGACGTGCTCGGTGTTATACTCACCCCAAGATCTTTCTCCTTGAGTGAGGTTTGCAGTCTTTGGCCACCTAGCCTATACTCTGTCTGTGGTCTTCTGTGCCCTTCCCCTATCTTCATGACTTTGCATTTGGCAGGATTAAATTCGAGAAGCCATTTGCTGGACCAGGTGTCCAGTCTGTCCAGGTCTCTTTGAAGTCCTGCCTGGTCCTCATCAGATTTAATTCTCCTCATTAACTTCACATCATCTGCAAACAGGGACACTTCTGAGTCTAACCCTTCCGTCATGTCGTTCACATATACCAAAAATAGCACTGGTAATAGGACCGACCCCTGTGGGACCCCGCTCGTCACAGGTGCCCACTGTGATACATCATTACGTACCATGACTCGTTGTTGCCTCCCTGTCAGGTATTCTCTGATCCATTGCAGTGCCCTTCCTGTTATATGCGCCTGATGCTCTAGCTTCTGCACTAATCTCTTGTGAGGAACTGTGTCAAAAGCCTTCTTGCAGTCCAAGAATATGCAATCAACCCACCCCTCTCTCTCTTGTCTTACTTCTGTTATTTTATCATAAAACTCCAGAAGGTTTGTGACACAGGATTTGCCTTCCGTGAATCCGTGCTGGTTGGCATTTATACTCCTGTTCCGTTCCAGGTGCTCCACCACTCTCCTCCTGATAATCTTCTCCATAATTTTGCATACTATACACGTCAATGACACAGGTCTATAGTTTAGTGCCTCTTTTCTGTCTCCTTTTTTGAAAATGGGAACTACATTTGCCGTCTTCCATACCTCAGGTAGTTGCCCAGTTTCCAGGGATGTGTTGAAGATTGTGGTAAGTGGTACGCACAACATATCTGCTCCCTCTCTAAGGACCCATGGAGAGATGTTGTCCGGTCCCATTGCCTTTGAGGTATCGATGTCCCTTAGCAGTTTCTTCACCTCCTCCTCATCTGTATGTATGTCGTCCAACACTTGTTGGTGTATTCCTTGTTGGTGTCCCCATCTGGTCTGTCCCCCCAGAGTCCTTCCTGTCTCTACTGTAAATACTTCCTTAAATCTCGTGTTGAGCTCCTCACATACCTTTTGATCGTTTCTTGTGAGTTCTCCACCTTCTTTCCTCAGCCTTATCACCTGGTCCTTGACTGTTGTCTTCCTCCTAATGTGGCTATACAGCAGTTTCGGGTCAGATTTGACTTTCGATGCTATGTCGTTTTCATACTGTCGCTGGGCCTCCCTCCTTATCTGCGCATACTCGTTTCTGGCTCTTCTACTAATCTCCTTGTTTTCCTGGGTCCTATGCCTCCTGTACCTTTTCCATTCTCTGTTGCACTTAGTTTTTGCCTCCCTACACCTTCGGGTAAACCAAGGACTCGTTTTGGTCTTCCTATTATTTCTGTTTCCCTTGGGAACAAAACTTTCCTCTGCCTCCTTGCACTTTGTTGCCACATATTCCATCATCTCGTTTACTGATTTTCCTACCATTTCTCTGTCCCACTGAACCTCCTGCAGGAAGTTTCTCATACCTGTGTAGTCCCCCCTTTTATAGTTTGGCCTGTCCCCTTCAGTTCCTGTTACCTTCTCCACTTGTAACTCTACTATATAGTCAAAACTCAGAACCACATGATCGCTAGCTCCAAGGGGCCTCTCGTAAGTGATGTCCTCGATGTCTGAACTGCTCAGGGTGAACACAAGATCCAGTCTTGCTGGCTCATCCTCCCCTCTCTCTCTGGTTGTGTCCCTGACATGTTGATGCATGAGGTTTTCAAGTACCACATCCATCATCTTGGCTCTC
>NC_091313.1:34647090-34719590 GCF_038502225.1 Cherax quadricarinatus
AAAAATGATAAAATCAGGCTGGAATATAATCCAGTATAAGTATAAAAGAAAGAAAGTTATATAGGGATTGGTAGAGTGTAAGAATATACCGGGTAGAGTATATAGCGGAGGTATTACTAAAATAATCATGGGTAAGACAGAGAATAAGATTGAAGAGTAACGAGTAAGTTTTATGAAGGGTCGGGGATGTGTAATACACTGAGGTAGATAAGTGAACAGTATTAAGATAAAAGTAAAGAACTTCTCACTGCATTTGTGGATTTATAAAAGTCACATAATAGGATAGATAGAGGAGCAACATGGCAGATGTTCCAGATGTATGTAATAGGTGGGATATTACTTAAAGCAGTAATAAGCTTTCATGTGGATAGTGAGGCTCAAGTTATGGTATGTAGGAGAAAGGGGAATTATATTCCAGTATAAGTAAGCCTTAGACAGGGATTTGTGATGTCAGAGTGTCACTTTAACATATTTATTAATCTGGATGTAACTGAATTGAATGTTAGTGTACTGGGAGAGGTGTGAGGTTGAAGGATGGTGACTCACGTGCGGAGTGGGTGCTGTCACAGTTCATTTTTTTGTTTGGCCAACAACACGGCTCTTTTGGGAGTTCCTGAAGAGATGTTGAAAAGTTTTGTAAACCAATTTGGGAGGACAAGAGAAAGAAGGAAATTAAAAAGGAGTCTAGGAAAGAGCCAGGTGACGAGAGTTTAAAAAAATATAGGCAATGAGGAATTAGAGATTAGAGTAGAGGGAGGGAGTATGAAAGAGGTGAATATGTTCAGATGTTTGGGTGCGAAGTTATCAATGGATGGTTCTTTGAGAGATAAAGTGAGCCATAGGACTGACGAAGAAAGCTGGGAGGCGCATCGAGGAATATGTGGAGATAAAGAATATGGGTTGTGAGTCTTGTAGCGAGCAGGCTGAAGGCAGTGGAGATATCATGTCTGAGGGCAATGTGTGATATGCATATTGTAAGGGAAATTCGGAGTTTGAGGATGAGAAGGTGCGTGGGGTTACCAACAGTATTATTCAGAGGGCTAAGAAAAGAATGTGTATTTAGGGAAAGGATAAAGGAGGTTTGGAGTGCTAAGGGCTTGGACATCCAACAGGATTTTGGGGCCGTGTTAGACAGGATTGAGTGGAGTCAATGGCTTTAATAATTTGACATGTTGGAATGTGAGGAAGGAAGCATTTATGAAAGGATTAAGAGAAACAAATTAGCCGGACTTGCGTCCTGGAGATGAGAAGTACAGTGCCAGGACTCTGAAGGAGGGATGGAGATGTTGCAGTTTACAGGGGCATCAGAACTGCAAGGTCAGCGCAGTTCTGATAAGAGAGTAACTGAATGACAGTGAAATCGTTTTCTTTTTTTGCTGGGTTGTGGAGAAATTATCTCCAACGGGGGAGAGCAGCAGCATAAGGGAGTGACAACCCCTCAGCCCGGGGGACCGAGACGTCTCTCTCTCTCTCACAGCAACACAAAGGTCAGGACGAGGTCAACAACCTTCTATTCTTCCATTAACGGGATGGGAGGGGATCATATGTCCTGTAACATATCTTAATTAAACCATACAATTAATCTCCCAATGTAGCCCAAGCAGATTTAAATTAGGGCTAGATTACATGTGATAGGATGTAATCACCAGCACATACCAGCTTGACTGTGGGCGCCGACACAACTACCAAATCCAGTGGTAAATATAATTCACAATCGTGTTTGCAGTGGAAATACCTATATCCAAAGCATCTTAAAAATACGAATAAATAAGCTCTTAGTACAATCAGCTAGTAAGATTTATTTAACGTGGAATGTGTGAGAACAAGACAAATTAGATCTATAGCTTAACCATTTAGTGTTGGCAGGCATCCATGCTTTTCAGACATTATCAATCAAGTTTATTCTTTATAAGGATTACAATGCGGGGTTTACAGATTTTGGATATTGTGTGGTTTACATGTTTTAAAATACTAATTACAGAGGGGGGCACTAGGACGCCTAGCATGGCTAGGCATTTCGGGCAGACTTAGATTAATTCTAAACTTTAAATTATTACAGATTATGGTATTAAGGCTAAGTGACTACATTATAGTTTGTAAGTTTAGCAATGTGAATGCTTTTGTTTTGGCACAATACATAGTGTCTATATCGGAGTATCATAGGCAAACTTATGACTAGTTAGGGTTCATTATTTTAAGATTAAGATTCGTATTTCTGTGTTTATAGTCAATGGGTGAGTGAAAGTGTGAACCACTAGGTGGTTTACATGTAGTTAGTTGACGGGGTGTATCAGGGAGATAAGATGTTTTCTAACTGTAGTTTTGAAAGTGATGAATGTGTCTGCAGTTCTAGAGTTTTCAGGTAGGGTGTTCCAGATTTCAGGCCCTTTGACACACATTGAATTTTTGTAAAGGTTTAGTCGGACACGGGGAATGTCATAGAGATGTTTGTGTCTGGTGTTATGCCTGTGGGTCCTGTCATAACTATCAAGAAAGCGTTTTAGGTCAAGGTTAATATTGGAATTTAAGGTCCTGTAGATGTAGATTGCACAGTAGTAAGTGTGGATGTTCTGAACAGGGAGTAAGTTTAGATCTATGAAGAGTGGGGGGTGTGCTGCCAGGGATGGGATTTAGTGATTATTCTTACTGCGGCTTTTTGTTGGGTCATTATTGGCTTTAGATGTGTTGCTGCAGTTGATCCCCAAGCACAAATAGCATAGGTGAGGTATGGATAAATGAGTGAATGGTATAATGTGAGAAGGGCAGTTTGCGGCACGTAATATCGTATCTTGGAGAGGATCCCTACCGTTTTGGATACTTTTTTTGTTATGTGTTGGATATGGGTGCTGAAATTTAGGTTGTTGTCGAGGTATAGACCTAGGAATTTGCCCTCATTATGTCTGGCAATTAGAGTGTTGTCGATCTTAATGTTAAGTTGCGCAACACCTGCTCTGCTACCAAACATAATGTAGTAGGTTTTGTCAGTGTTAAGTGTAAGTTTATTGGCTGTCATCCAAGTCAGAATTTTGAGCAGCTCCTCGTTGACAATGGTGTTGAGGGTGGTAAGATTAGGGTGGGAGATGATGTAAGTCGTGTCGTCAGCAAAGAGAATGGGTTTCAGGTATTGGGATACGTTTGGAAGATCATTGATGTAAATGAGGAAGAGCAGGGGACCAAGGACACTTCCCTGCAGAAATCCAGTATCAAGTGGCCGTGTTGATGAGGTTGTGTCTTTAATGGTGACATACTGATACCTATTAGTAATGTAGGATTTGAAATATGCAAGCGCAAGCGCATGGTCTACTGTGTCAAACGCTTTTCTTTGATCAATAAAAATTCCTAGTGGATATTCCTTATTTTCCAATGCTGTGTAAAGCAGGTCTAGCATTTTTACAATTGCATCATTAGTGCTTTTATTTTTCCTGAATCCAAATTGGCAGGGGTTGAGTATGTTTTGTGCCCTTATAAATGAACATAGTCTCCTGTGCACGAGTTTCTCGAAGATTTTGGATAGCAATGGTAAGTTTCATATTGGCCTATAGTTGTTTACATCTGTAGGGTCACCACCTTTATGTATTGGTGTAACCCTTGCTGTCTTGAGTAGTGTCGGGAAAGTGCTACTTTCTAGTGACTTCTTAAAAAGTAATGTAATAGCATGCGAAAGGACATGGGCCGCTCGCTTGTACAATAATGGTGGGACGTGAGACAGATTCCCTGAGTTATTTTTGAGTGACTCTATAATCGCGGTGACTTCCGTGGGCTCAGTTGGTACAATATAGAAGGAATCTGGAAAATCCCCATCTAGGTAGTCCCCGGCACGGGCGTTGGTACGTGGAATTTTACTGGCGAGATCAGATCCTATGTTTGAGAAGAAGTCGTTTAACTTGTTAGCTGTATCACTGGGATGCAGTGGTGTTTCATTAGGTTTAGTTAGAACAATATTCTTGTTTTTTTCAGTTTGTGGGTCCCCAGAATCTGGGAAAGTGTTTTCCAGGTCTTTTTTATATCTCCTCTTGTGCCAGTGAATCTGCTGGAGTAGTACAGTTGTTTGGCTTTCTTTATTAATTTGGTGAGGACTGATGAATAGTGTTTAAGAATATCTGTGTATTAAGCCCTGTCTATATTGCTTTTCATATTGGTGTTTTTATTATTACGCCAATATAAGAAGCATGTATGATGGCAAGAGGCATCTTGTCTGCAAGACTCTTGTAAGATCTACATGAGTGAACAAAGCGAGCAAGTATTACAGTAGAATATAAGTGAACGATCACACACGTTGAAAAATGGACAAGCGGCGTACTATGTCGTTTACTTTTGCTCGCTCTCTCACCAAAGAGAACTGAAGCAAAGATGCAATGTTGAAAATCCAATAGTTATCTTTGCTAAGCGAATTAATGCTAGTAATTCTCCCTACCATGACCATTATTCATGGACCTTTAGACGTTCACAAGTTATGTGGACAAGTGATGGCAATTCGAGTGACGATGAAACGATTCATAAGGTAAATGGTGTTGAACAGACTAAGCGAACAATAACATTAGTGTTCAAGGAACGTTCCCGTGTTACTGAATCATTCATCGTGACAAGAAAGGGATGTGTGATTCCACTCTTCTTTTTCTTGTTACCATCGATACTGGCATCATGATATGGTCTGTCATATGGGTACGATACACACACCCAGGTGATAATTAAGACACATGTGCAACATCTGGGTATCTTTATTGTAGACGTTTCGCCATCCAGTGGCTTTACCAATTCAGATTCTAGGACATAAATCAGTAGGACATCTACATGACCTTCTTCATGGCTACTACAACTAATCTATCCCTTTGGGTATGGCGTACTTCCACTGGGAAATCTCGCTTACCAGTGACTATGCCCGCGTCTGCTACCCGTCCCTTTCCACCTGACGTTAGTATATAAGCGCCAGCCTTCTTGCCTGTGCTCCAGAATCTTCACGACTATGGTGCTCTTCACATCAACTCCAAGGCTGAGGGACTGATTACCTCATCTTTTGTGTATAGTTCTACTGTCTTCAAATTATGTCCTAGAATTTGGATTGATAAAGCCACTTTTTCTGTTTAATTTGAACAAAATAACTCACTCACTTTTCTTAGATGTGCTAATTATTAATGTGAACAATGATTTTAATTTGAAAATATACAGAAAACCAAAGAATAACTGTTCTTATGTGCACTATTATTCTTCACATCATGATAGAGTTAAACTTTCTGTATTATCATCCATGGTTTCGAGAACTTCGCATATTTACAGCCCAAAGTTCACAGACGAAGAATCTTGAAGATTTATGAAACAGCTAATGATCAAAAATTCCTAATTGATAAATCCTTTAAAATTGCAAGAAATACATTTTACCAAGAATATGTTGATTCTCTATTACCATTAAAAACTTCTTGATATACCTTCTGTACTTAAGAATTTTAAGATCAAAGTTGTATTAAAAACAGTGATACAGTAAAAAAAAACTAATTAAAAATTCCCCTCTAAATGCTGACGGCTGTGTTTACAAAATTCCCTGTAATAATTGTAATAAAGTTTATAATGGACAAACTGGGAAAAGCGCTGAACTTAGATTACAGCAACATAAATATTACATTAGAATTGGACACGAGTCTAGTGTTCTGTTATTCATGTGAGAGACTTTAACCATCCAATTGCTGTTTTAAAAAAGGTCAAGAAAATTGTATCCATGTGGTCTATGGCTGACAAAAATATAACTGAATCAAGGTTTATGAAAAATACTTTTGATTATAATATGAATATTAGTTTTGGATTGTACAAATTAGATTCGTATATAATTAATCAAATTTGGGAAGAATTTAAGCTATATCTGACAAGTGCTCGATCATCCCACCCGCATCATAATGGGACGAGTGTAATGAACTTGGTCTTTAGTAATGTGCAGTTAAATCACAGAACAGGTGGGGATCGAATCCACGGCCCTCGAGTTTTAGAACTCGCTTGCCTTGGATTAGAGCCGCAACCACAGAGTGATTTTTTTCAATCGTGTTATGATCTCAAGAGAAACATTATATAGGGAATGCATTATCTTTATCAAATTATATCAATTTATACAGAAACAAGAAATATGAGAGAATGTAGAGAGGCGGACAAGAGGTGTGCAAGGTATATAGTACAGGTTGGTGAAGCTTCCTGAGGCAGTATCATAGTGTGGTCAGAGTAGTCAGAATTAGTTTAGCGAAAACTTCTGAGATTGAGAATTAACTTGAGTTTTATGTAATAGTTTTAGTAGTGACGTTTAATCGTCTTTGCTTTAGCTTCGGGGAACTTCAAAACTTTTTTCAGTTTTGTTGTATATTGTAAAACGATTGTTCATGTCAGTCGTCTTGCAGGCATGTCTATGTTTTTTCCTCTCTTGTTTACCTGGAGTTTACCTGGAGAGAGTTCCGGGGGTCAACGCCCCCGCGGCCCGGTCTGAGACCAGGCCTCCTGGTGGATCAGAGCCTGATCAACCAGGCTGTTGCTGCTGGCTGCATGCAAACCAACATACGAGCCACAGCCCGGCTGATCCGGAACTGACTTTAGGTGCTTGTCCAGTGCCAGCTTGAAGACTGCCAGGGGTCTGTTGGTAATCCCCCTTATGTGTGCTGGGAGGCAGTTGAACAGTCTCGGGCCCCTGACACTTATTGTATGGTCTCTTAACGTGCTAGTGACACCCCTGCTTTTCATTGGGGGGATGGTGCATCGTCTGCCAAGTCTTTTGCTTTCGTAGTGGGTGATTTTCGTGTGCAAGTTCGGTACTAGTCCCTCTAGGATTTTCCAGGTGTATATAATCATGTATCTCTCCCTCCTGCGTTCCAGGGAATACAGGTTTAGGAACCTCAAGCGCTCCCAATAATTGAGGTGTTTTATCTCCGTTATGCGCGCCGTGAAAGTTCTCTGTACATTTTCTAGGTCGGCAATTTCACCTGCCTTGAAAGGTGCTGTTAGTGTGCAGCAATATTCCAGCCTAGATAGAACAAGTGACCTGAAGAGTGTCATCATGGGCTTGGCCTCCCTAGTTTTGAAGGTTCTCATTATCCATCCTGTCATTTTTCTAGCAGATGCGATTGATACAATGTTATGGTCCTTGAAGGTGAGATCCTCCGACATGATCACTCCCAGGTCTTTGACGTTGGTGTTTCGCTCTATTTTGTGGCCAGAATTTGTTTTGTACTCTGATGAAGATTTAATTTCCTCATGTTTACCATATCTGAGTAATTGAAATTTCTCATCGTTGAACTTCATATTGTTTTCTGCAGCCCACTGAAAGATTTGGTTGATGTCTGCCTGGAGCTTTGCAGTGTCTGCAATGGAAGACACTGTCATGCAGATTCGGGTGTCATCTGCAAAGGAAGACACGGTGCTGTGGCTGACATCCTTGTCTATGTCGGATATAAGGATGAGGAACAAGATGGGAGCGAGTACTGTGCCTTGTGGAACAGAGCTTTTCACCGTAGCTGCCTCGGACTTTACTCTGTTGACGACTACTCTCTGTGTTCTGTTAGTGAGGAAATTATAGATCCATCGACCGACTTTTCCTGTTATTCCTTTAGCACGCATTTTGTGCGCTATTACGCCATGGTCACACTTGTCGAAGGCTTTTGCAAAGTCTGTATATATTACATCTGCATTCTTTTTGTCTTCTAGTGCATTTAGGACCTTGTCGTAGTGGTCCAATAGTTGAGACAGACAGGAGCGACCTGTTCTAAACCCATGTTGCCCTGGGTTGTGTAACTGATGGGTTTCTAGATGCGTGGTGATCTTGCTTCTTAGGACCCTTTCAAAGATTTTTATGATATGGGATGTTAGTGCTATTGGTCTGTAGTTCTTTGCTGTTGCTTTACTGCCCCCTTTGTGGAGTGGGGCTATGTCTGTTGTTTTTAGTAACTGTGGGACGACCCCCGTGTCCATGCTCCCTCTCCATAGGATGGAAAAGGCTCGTGATAGGGGCTTCTTGCAGTTCTTGATGAACACAGAGTTCCATGAGTCTGGCCCTGGGGCAGAGTGCATGGGCATGTCATTTATCGCCTGTTCGAAGTCATTTGGCGTCAGGATAACATCGGATAGGCTTGTGTTAATCAAATTTTGTGGCTCTCTCATAAAAAATTCATTTTGATCTTCGACTCTCAGTCTGGTTAGCGGCTTGCTAAAAACTGAGTCATATTGGGACTTGAGTAGCTCACTCATTTCCTTGTTGTCATCTGTGTAGGACCCATCTTGTTTAAGTAGGGGCCCAATACTGGACGTTGTTCTCGATTTTGATTTGGCATAGGAGAAGAAATACTTTGGGTTTCTTTCGATTTCATTTATGGCTTTTAGTTCTTCCCGCGATTCCTGACTCCTAAAGGATTCTTTTAGCTTAAGTTCGATGCTTGCTATTTCTCTGACCAGTGTCTCCCTACGCATTTCAGATATATTGACCTCTTTTAGCCGCTCTGTTATTCTTTTCCGTCGCCTGTAAAGGGAGCGCCTGTCTCTTTCTGTTTTACATCTACTCCTCCTTTTTCTTAGAGGAATAAGCCTTGTGCATACATCGAGTGCTACCGAGTTAATCTGTTCTAGGCATAAGTTGGGGTCTGTGTTGCTTAGTATATCTTCCCAGCTTATATCGGTTAGGACTTGGTTTACTTGGTCCCACTTTATGTTTTTGTTATTGAAGTTGAATTTGGTGAATGCTCCCTCGTGACTAATCTCATTATGTCGGTCTGGGGCTCCGCGCATACATGACTGAACCTCAATTATGTTGTGATCTGAGTATATTGTTTTTGATATGGTGATATTTCTTATCAGATCATCATTGTTAGTGAAGATGAGGTCTAGTGTATTCTCCAGTCTAGTAGGCTCTATTATTTGCTGGTTTAAATTGAATTTTGTGCAGAGATTTAAAAGCTCGCGTGAGTGTGAGTTTTCATCAGAGCTGCCTCCTGGGGTTATTACTGCAACAATATTATTTGCTATATTCCTCCATTTTAGGTGCCTTAAGTTGAAATCCCCCAGAAGCAAGATGTTGGGTGCAGGAGCTGGAAGGTTTTCCAGACAGTGGTCAATTTTTAACAGCTGATCCTGGAATTGCTGGGATGTTGCATCCGGAGGCTTGTAGACTATCACAATGACTAGGTTTTGGTTCTCGACCTTTACTGCTAAAACTTCCACTACATCATTTGAGGCATTTAGCAGTTCTGTGCAAACAAGTGACTCTGCAATGTACAGGCCAACCCCCCCCTTTTGCCTGTTCACTCTGTCACATCTGTATAGGTTGTAACCTGGGATCCATTTCAGCTATGCAATCTGCTACACTATGTATCTGCTAGACTACGTATCTCCTAGACTATGTACCTGCTAGACTATGTACCTGCTAGACTATGTATCTGCTAGACTATGTATCTCCTAGACTATGTATCTCCTAGACTATGTATCTGCTAGACTATATGTCTGCTAGATTATGTACCTGCTAAACTATGTATCTGCTAAACTATGTATCTGCTAGACCATGTATCTGCTAGACCATGCATCTGCTAGACTATGTATCTGCAAAACTATGTATCTGCTAGACTATGTATCTGCTAAACTATGTATCTGCTAGACCATGTATCTGCTAGACTATGTATCTGCTAAACTATGTATCTGCAAAACTATGTATCTGCTAGACTATGTATCTGCTAGACTATGTATCTGCTAAACTATGTATCTGCTAGACTATGTATTTGCTAGACTATATATCAGCTAGACTATGTATCTGCTAGACTATATATCTGCAAGATTGGTGTATCTGCTAGACTATATATCAGCTAGACTATGTATCTGCTAGACTATGTATTTGCTAGACTATGTATCTGCTAGACTATGTATCTGCTAGACTATGTACCTGCTAGACTATGTATCTGCTAGACTATGTATCTGCTAGACTATGTATCTGCTAGACTATGTATCTGCTAAACTATGTATCTGCTAGACTATGTATCTGCTAGACTATGTATCTGCTAGACTACATATCTGCAAGATTGGTGTATCTGCTAGACTATATATCTGCTAGACTATGTATCTGCTAGACTATGTATCTGCTAGACTATGTATCTGCTAGACTATGTATCTGCTAAACTATGTATCTGCTAGACTATGTATCTGCTAGACTATGTATCTGCTAGACTATATATCAGCTAGACTATGTATCTGCTAAACTATGTATCTGCTAGACTATGTATCTGCTAGACTATATATCGGCTAGACTATATATCTGCAAGATTGGTGTATCTGCTAGACTCTATATCTTCTAGACTATGTATCTGCTAGACTATATATCGGCTAGACTACGTATCTGCTAGACTATATATCTGCAAGAATGGTGTATCTGCTAGACTATATATCTGCTAGACTATATATCTGCAAGATTGGTGTATCTGCTAGACTATATATCTGCTAGACTATATATCTGCAAGATTGGTGTATCTGCTAGACTAGGTATCTGCTATACTATGTATCTGCTATACTATGTATCTGCTAGACTATACATTTGTTTGAGTGGAATCTTTTCTCTCTCTGTTTAAAATCTTCTCAGTTCTTCTTCAACAGTGAGATAAGAAGAGCTGAGAGTTGTGTTGGCTAACAGAAACTCTGTACGTGTTGTCGGAGTCTTGTTCCAGGAATTCAAATGAGAAACAAATCCTGTGAGCTATTACGAAAAATTCAGTAATGATCCTTCGTTTTATTTTGTTAACCTGACTGGATACAAAATGTAAGATAAGATAAGATTTCGTTCGGATTTTTAACCCCGGAGGGTTAGCCACCCAGGATAACCCAAGAAAGTCAGTGCGTCATCGAGGACTGTCTAACTTATTTCCATTGGGGTCCTTAATCTTATCCCCCAGGATGCGACCCACACCAGTCGACTAACACCCAGGTACCTATTTGCTGCTAGGTGAACAGGACAACAGGTGTAAGGAAACGTGTCGAAATGTTTCCACCGGCCGGGAATCGAACCCGGGCCCTCTGTGTGTGAAGCGGGAGCTTTAGCCACCAGGCTACCGGGCCACACCCACCAGGTTTATGAATTTTGATTTATCGTCAGTTTTAGAGATGGTGACGCCCTTAACCTTAATTTTAAAAGGTCTGGAGGGGTGAGATAATTATAAGCTCAAGCGGTGGGTCATCTTACGACTAAGACAGACATCAAATAACAATTGTCCTGTGTCCTGACAAATCTTACCTAACCTAACAGTTCCGTTGCATGGAGGGAAGCCTCTGCAATAATAGGAACATTGAAACTGCCAAACCAATGGCCTAGTCTGACACTTCAAACACATTCATCCCGACCATGTACATCACCACTTTCAAAACACTGCCAAACGACCACACAATTAACGACACTACCACAGACAAGTGAAGAGAAGTTGTCACGAGCTTCAAGGAATACAGACTGATGGACAAACTATTGGAAGACAAGAGAAACATAGGAACTGTCTCTACACCTCTTCACCAGCATCAAATTCAACGTTTCCTTTAGAATATACGATTGTTCTGGTTATAACAGAAAAAAAAGACGAGCGTGGTTTACATATGACTCCCTACACACCCAGGCCTGCAGACTCGGGCCTACACACCCAGGCCTACACACTCCGGCCTACACACCCTGGCCTACACACCCAGGCCTTTACACCCAGGCCTACATAACCAGGACTTCACGCCCAGGCCTACACACCCAGGCCTACACATCCAGGCCTACACACCCAGGCCTACACACCCAGGCCTACACACCCAAGCCTACACACCCAGGCCTTCACACCCAGGCCTACACACCCAGGCCTACACACCCAGGCCTACACACCCAGACCTATACACTCAGGCCTACACACCCAGGCCTACACACCCAGGCCTACACACCCAGGCCTTCACACCCAGGCCTTCAAACCCAGGCCTTCACACCCAGGCCTACACACCCAAGCCTTCACACCCAGGCCTACACACCCAGACATACACACCCAGGCCAACACACCCAGGCCTACAGACTTGGGCCTTCACACCCAGGCCTACACACTCAGGCCTACACACCCAGGCCTACACTTCGAGGCCTATACACCCAGACCTACACAGCCAGACCTTCACACCCAGGCCTACACACCCAGGCCTACACACCCAGGCCTACACACCCAGGCCTACACACCCAGGCCTACCCACCAAGGCCTTCACACCCAGGCCTACACACCCATGCCTACTCACTCAGGCCTACTCACCCAGGCCTACACACCCAGGCCTTCACACCCAGGCCTTCACACCCAGGCCTACACCACCTAGGCCTACACACCCAGTCCTACTCACCCAGGCCTTCACACCCAGGGATACACATCCAGGCCTACACACCCAGGCCTACACATCCAGGCCTACACACCCAGGTCTACACACCCAGGCCTACACACCTCCTGGCAGACTGTTGGTGGGTTGTTTACTTCTGCTGGGTCGTCATGGTGTTCGTAACTCCTGCCAACAGTAATAGTGACTGTGTTGATAATAAGATGAGTAATATTAACAGAACCAGCAATATTAATAACAGTGGTAGTAGTTGTAGTACAGTAGCAGCAGCAGCTGTAGTAGTAATAGTAGCAGTAGTAGCAGTAGGTGTTGTTGTAGTAGTAGTAATAATAGTGGTAGTAGTTGTAGTACAGTAGCAGCAGCAGCTGTAGTAGTAATAGTAGTAGTAGTAGCAGTAGGTGTTGTTGTAGTAGTAGTAATAATAGTGGTAGTAGTTGTAGTACAGTAGCAGCAGCAGCTGTAGTAGTAATAGTAGTAGTAGTAGCAGTAGGTGTTGTTGTAGTAGTAGTAATAATAGTGGTAGTAGTTGTAGTACAGTAGCAGCAGCAGCTGTAGTAGTAATAGTAGTAGTAGTAGCAGTAGGTGTTGTTGTAGTAGTAGTAATAACAGTGGTAGTAGTTGTACTATAATATCAGCAGCAGCTGTAGTAGTAATACTAGCAGTAGTAGCAGTAGGTGTTGTTGTAGTAGTAGTAATAACAGTGGTAGTAGTTGTAGTATAGTAACACCAGCAGCTGTAGTAGTAACAGTAGCAGTAGTAGTAATAGGTGTTGTTGTAGTAGTAGTAGTAATAACAGTGGTAGTAGAAATAGTAGCAGTAGTATTTTTACTAGTGGAAATATCAACGTTATCAGCATTAGAAGTCATAATAATATGTACTATAATATCCACTCTCCCTTTATAATTTACATGATGCTTTCCCTCCGTGGCTAAAATTTTCTTTCATCAATAATTTTAGCATCGTTGAGAAGAAATACAAATAAAAGTACGAAGAAATAAGAAATATTTGTTTCAGAAAACAAAAATCATAGGAGAAAAATTTTGAAGGGTTCACCTTTTCCAGGTCCCAGAGTTTTGTGGTATCAAAAGTTTTGAGAGAAGTGCGTGACTCCTGGAGTCTCTGTGTAGTAAGTTACACATCCCACCTTTCTTAAAGTCGGGATAAAGACGCATACAACCTTAAGCACATCTTATTATCCGACATTTATCTTCTTGTGTGCCATACTAGCCTTCATTCCCACAGCTTCACTCTATTGGATACTTGCTATTTATACTTAACAACGTTGAATTGTTTGTTAGATCTGATATGACTCGGCCTTTTTCATGGTATGACTCGGAGTTTTTAAGCTAACATCGCTGGGAGGAAAGAGTCCACGTATTAACACCGAGTGGCTCAAGGGTCCGGGTTCTCCCGTGTGTACCCACAAACGCTACACAGCTCCAGGGACAAGAAGAATCAACAAAACTTTAGCCAGAAACTTGTGTTGGCCGCCACAACTCCCCGACACAGCTGAAGGAAGCCTCCTTTCTCCATTTTACCTCAGACATTTAATTTATCCCTAGACTGATGGAAGGTATCCTGAAATTCAGCCAGCTCAAAATGTTTCTACCTTTAACACTTTTTTTTTTTCAAAAAATAGATTACTGAGAGTGAAGGTGGTGCGTAGGAGCACTTTATGGCAGGCAGGTGTGTCCTGCTGTCTCGTCTACGACAGGCAGGTGTGTCTTGCTGCCTCGTCTACGACAGGCAGGTGTGTCTTGCTGCCTCGTCTACGACAGGCAGGTGTATCCTGCTGTCTCGTCTGCGACAGGCTGGTGTGTCTTGCTGTCTCGTCTACGACAGGCTGGTGTGTCTTGCTGCCTCGTCTACGACAGGCAGGTGTATCCTGCTGTCTCGTCTGCGACAGGCAGGTGTGTCTTGCTGCCTCGTCTACGACAGGCTGGTGTGTCCTGCTGTCTCGTCTACGACAGGCAGGTGTGTCTTGCTGCCTCGTCTACGACAGGCAGGTGTGTCTTGCTGCCTCGTCTATGACAGGCAAGTGTGTTTTGCTGTCTCGTCTACGACAGGCTGGTGTGTCCTGCTGTCTCGTCTACTACAGGCTGGTGTGTCCTGCTGCCTCGTCTATGACAGGCAAGTGTGTTTTGCTGTCTCGTCTACTACAGGCTGGTGTGTCCTGCTGTCTCGTCTACTACAGGCTGGTGTGTCCTGCTGTCTCGTCTACTACAGGCTGGTGTGTCCTGCTGTCTCGTCTACTACAGGCTGGTGTGTCCTGCTGTCTCGTCTACTACAGGCTGGTGTGTCCTGCTGTCTCGTCTACTACAGGCTGGTGTGTCCTGCTGTCTCGTCTACTACAGGCTGGTGTGTCCTGCTGTCTCGTCTACTACAGGCTGGTGTGTCCTGCTGTCTCGTCTACTACAGGCTGGTGTGTCCTGCTGTCTCGTCTACTACAGGCTGGTGTGTCCTGCTGTCTCGTCTACTACAGGCTGGTGTGTCCTGCTGTCTCGTCTACTACAGGCTGGTGTGTCCTGCTGTCTCGTCTACGACAGGCTGATGTGTCCTGCTGTCTCGTCTACTACAGGCTGGTGTGTCCTGCTGTCTCGTCTACTACAGGCTGGTGTGTCCTGCTGTCTCGTCTACTACAGGCTGATGTGTCCTGCTGTCTCGTCTACTACAGGCTGGTGTGTCCTGCTGTCTCGTCTACTACAGGCTGGTGTGTCCTGCTGTCTCGTCTACTACAGGCTGATGTGTCCTGCTGTCTCGTCTACTACAGGCTGGTGTGTCCTGCTGTCTCGTCTACTACAGGCTGGTGTGTCCTGCTGTCTCGTCTATGACAGGCAAGTGTGTTTTGCTGTCTCGTCTACAGCAGGCAGGTGCGTCCTGCTGTCTCGTCTACGACAAGCAGGTGTGTCCTGCTGTCTCGTCTACGACAAGCAGGTGTGTCCTGCTGTCTCGTCTACGACAGGAAGGTGTGTCCTGCTGCCTCGTCTACGACTAGAGGCGGACGTGTTCCCCACTATACGACAGTAGTTGAAAGCGTGTCCTACTCAGCAGTAAGTGGAAGAGTGTTCTCATCTTCAGCAACTAGTGGTAGATGTCTTCCTCTTTCAGCAGTAAGTGGTAGTGTGTGTGTCCATCTCCAGTAGCAAGTGGTAGTATCCTCATCCTCAGCAGTAAGTGGTAGTGTGTGTGTCCATCTCCAGTAGCAAGTGGTAATATCCTCATCTTCAGCAGTAAGTGGTAGTGTGTGTGTCCATCTCCAACAGCAAGTGGTAGTGTATCCTCATCCTCAGCAGTAAGAGGAATAAGTTTCTCCTGCTGGGTGTCAGTATTCAGTTTTCTCGAGTCTTGGCTACTAAGCGTCTTGAAGGTAATAATCTGCACCTCCTGTGGTTCTTCGAGTTCCCTGACATTCAGATCCTGAACATTTCGAGGATGTTAAACTACAGATGCCAGACTTCTTGAATGTGTTTACCTAGAGCATCCGGATTTCTCAATGGTATTATCTCCAGTTTTTAGACTCCAGATGGGTTGAGTTACCACTCCTTTGTCTGTTTTGACATTTTAACTGCATCATGTCTGACCTTTGAGGAAGTTCATGTACAACTACAAAGTTTGTGACGTGACTGAGGTACAAGATGATGGAGTTAGGTAATATTATACAACACTGTTCAGAATTTTAAGCGGGTGAGATATTAAACGAGACCCATTATAACAATTTGTTAAATAATGCTTGCTAAAAAAGACAAAGACCGATATCAATGCAAATTTTTCTCTAAGCAAAGTTTGAAACCTTTATCACATTTCACATTATGTAATTTGTGATGTATTTAAATTTAACATATTGAAATATACACGTCCTAAAATTACATTAAACCATATCTTGTTGTAAATGGAAATTCACTTGAAGTTTGAGGCTATTTAGAAAAGGTATTCTCAAGGTATCACAGTTTACCTGTAGTTGCTTCTGTGGGTCACCGCCCCCGTGATCCGGTCCCACTCTGGGTCTCTCGAGTACAGGTCTGATCAACTAAGTTACTGCTGCCCCCCACTCGGAGAACATATGCACCACAGCCTGGCTGGTCAGGAACTTAAAAGTTAAATAAGGCGTGGAAATGGGAAACATTATTGTGGTGATGAATGGTTTGAAAAACCGACAAGTTGAAGATTGAGACACTTATGCAACATATGGGAATCTTTATTCAGGAAACGTTTCGCCACACAGTGGCTTCATCAGTCCAATACAAAGTAGAAAGGTGTAAGGAGAGGAGGAGTTTGAGGTAATCAGTCCCTCAGCCTGGAGTCGATGTGTTCAGTCCATCAATCTTGTAGAATGTACAGCATAGGGCCGTAGACGTGGCTTATATACTGTAGTGAGGTGACGTGAAGCAGGTGGAGGCGGGGTCATAGTGGTACCATCCACTAGTCGAAGTAGGTCTTCGTCCAAAGGTTGAACAAGTGTTGAAGAATTCTTTGTAACAAGATCCCATGATGCTGCAGTGTCTGACAGTTGTGATGAATGGTTTGAAAAGCCGACAAGTTGAAGATTGAGACACTTATGCAACATATGGGAATCTTCATTCAGGAAACGTTTCGCCACACAGTGGCTTCATCAGTCCAATACAAAGTAGAAAGGCGTAAGGAGAGTCATCAGAGTCACCACCGCTGATAAAGGATGTGGTGTTGTTATCATGAACACTGACGATTACATGAACAAAATGCTCAATCTACTTAATGACCCAGATACCTACAAACCTCTCACAACTAACCAAGTGGACAACCTTACTAAAACTTTTCAAAGGACTCGCCGCATTCTGAGGGGCTCAGAACAGTATATAAGCCACGTCTACGGCCCTATGCTGTACATTCTACAAAATTGATGGACTGAACACATCGACTCCAGGCTGAGGGACTGATTACCACAAACTCCTCCTCTCCTTACACCTTTCTACTTTGTATTGGACTGATGAAGCCACTGTGTGGCGAAACGTTTCCTGAATAAAGATTCCCATATGTTGCATAAGTGTCTCAATCTTCATTATTGTGGTAACTAGAGAATTGTGATTAGCAATTCTTTCACTCTCCTTGGTGGCTTCAAGCTAGTGGGACCTCTGGGTCCTACTTTTCTTTATTTTTTGGCCATTATGTGTGCCCCAGAGGTGAGTTTTATACCTTAAGTTGTAGCCACCATACCCAGGGTGACTAAAGTGTGTCAAAACACTGGTTAGTCCAGAGATCAGTCAAGAGGAAAGAAGGGCCAGTTGTTCAGATGCACCATGTGGGCTGTCCTAGGAGAGCAGCTAAGGGGTGTGCAGGTTTTGAATGTGAGAATATATTCTGTATGTATCTCTCTGGAATATATCCCCTATTTTCGTAATAATAGTTTAAATAACCTATTGGAAGGGCTGGTGAAAGGATTTCAGAGACACTGAGGATGACCAATCGTGAAAGCAAGTATTACCCTAGACTGATAAGGCCTTTATGTAAAAGCTACCACACTAGAACATGTAGTGAGAACCTTACTATCAAAGTAATAAGGGACAACAACGTAACACCTCAACTTTCCTCTTGAAGAGAGCTAGAAGTTTGGGACGGTGTTCAAAAGTCCAGGATCCCTTACACTTATTGATTCTTTCTCAGTGTACACATTGCGCCCCTAATTTTTATTGGATGTATTTTACACCGTTTGTTTTTATGTGTAATGATTTATGTGTGCAAGTTTAGGACTAATCCCTCCAAAATTTTCCAGGTGTAGATTATGATGTATATTTTTGCCTACGTTCTAAGGACATTAGTTTAAGGGACTTCATGTGTAGATGCAAATTTAGGTTAGATAAATACATGAGTGAGAGGGGTTGGATCTGAGTGGGACTTGTACCTGAGTAAATAGAATTAGCAAAGCTTATTGCTTGGGTAGCGCTTATTCTGTTAGTGGGTTGGATTTGTGAAGGACCTGCCTAGTATGGGCCAACAGGCCTATTGCAGTGCTCCTCCTTTCTTATGTTCATATGTTATTAACTATGGCTGCTGGGGTTTTGAGCTGTCATTGAGAGAGATGAGTGGACTTGCTAGTGTGAAGACATACTGTGTCAGTTCTCTGCCAAACTGAAGCAATAATACCCTCTATCGAGCAACTCTATTAGCAGCTTAAGAATCAGTTCAAGATATAACGATGGACTAAGTGAGACAAGAGGATTCTTAGTAATCCTGTTGCGAGTCCTAAGGTCAAGAAAGGAAGCTGGACAGTGGCCGGGCAGCATGGAACCTAACCCAGGATCAAGAGGACACATGGAGAAGTAGAAACGAAGAAGAACCATGAGACTGCTCTGGAAACTTGGAACCCATTCACCATGCTACCTGACTAATGAGAGTCCACTACTGAGAACAACTCGATGAAGAATAACAAGGAAGGTAAGAACGTTGTGCTTGTTGGGGACAGCCAGTTTAGGTATATGGATAGGGCCTTCTGCTAGAAGGATAGGAGCAGGAGACAGAGGGTTTGCTTTCCTGGGGCTGGGATAGAGAATATTGTTAGTCGGCTTGACAACACCATGAATGGTTGGTAAGACACATAGGGAACATTTAGGCATCTTTATTCCGAAACGTTTCGCCTATACAGTAGGCTTCTTCAGTCGAGTACAGAAAGTAGGCAGGAGCAGTAGAGATGTGAAGACGATGTAATCAGTCCATCACCCTTGAAGATGTAGATTTGAGGTTGTCAGTCCCTCAGTCTGGAATCGATGTGTTCAGTCCATCACTCTTGCGATGGACTGAACACATCGATTCCAGACTGAGGGACTGATTACCTCAAACTCTTCCTCTCCTTACCTATCTCTACTTTGTATTGGACTGATGAAGCCACTGTGTGGTGAAACGTTTCCTTAATAAAGATTCCCATATGTTGCATAAGTGTCTCAATCTTCAACTAATAAAGAAGCAACTTGTCGTGAAAACTGTCCTCTAATAAATGTCCTGAACCGTACATCAATGTCTTTTTCCATATATTGTCGGTATCACCAGAACATTATTCTGGTCCTGGCTTGTTCAAGGCGTTGAGTAGTATCTTTTGGGTCAGTTTACGAATTATACATAACGAATTATAACACGTTTTATTTGTTTGATGCGGTTTATTTCTCAGATCCTGGATGTCTTAAGGGAGTTCATCTGTAACTTCTAAACCCCTCGTAGAATAAAAGTTGTATACAGTGGCTGGAGCAGCACACAAACTCAGACTTTTGAGATGAAACTATAATTGTTGTTAGGTAAGACACATATGCAACAGTTAGGTATCTTTATTATGAAACGTTTCGCCTACACAGTAGGCTTCTTCAGTCAAGTACAGAAAAGTTGATAGAAGCAGAAGATACTTGAAGACGATGTAATCAGTCCATCACCCTTAAAGTTTTGAGGTGGTCAGTCCCTCAGTCTGGAGAAGAGCATTGTTCCATAGTATGAAACAATATGGAGATGAAGTGACAGGATGGAGCTTTTATAGCGCCAAGAGGTGAGACGTAGGCCACTAGGAGAGGTAAGAACTCAGATGTTGAAAGGTCAGGTCCTTCTCAAATCCAGCCGCTCTCACTGGTGGAAGTTGTCGAAGTTGATTGCAGGTCTGTACCAAGATACCCTTGTGTTGCAGTGTCTGACAGATTGCTGGCTCTCTCTCTCTCTCTCTCTCTCTCTCTCTCTCTCTCTCTCTCTCTCTCTCTCTCTCTCTCTCTCTCTCTCTCTCTCTCTCTTTCAGCAGATCCTCCTGAGGTTCTCGAGGGCTTTGAGGAAGAGCTAATTGGTCTCTTGCTCGCGGTGAGGTACAGATGATGGGAGAGGCATCTCTGATCGTACATCAGCTCAAATTTATTTAATTTTTCGTGAAATTTTTTTAATTTCATTTCTATTAATTATATGTGAAAAAAGGACTATGTATTCATGCATGGTACTCAGCAGCAACATACCAGGAAATGGAAGAATCACGGAAAAACTGACAAGCGATGACTGATGTCAACACCTGTACAAGAAATACGAGAGTATTATTAATAAAATACGACAGTGCACTGGAAAAAAGGAACACATGCAAATCTAACAAAATGTTTTATTCCAGCAACATTTTGCTTCTGAAGAATAAGAGGCAGAATAATTAAAATATGTTAGAAGAGGCACGTGTGTCCTTTTATTTGAGAGTATGTGACTCTGGTAAGTCTCGAGGAAGTATCTCTGACAGGCACTTGCTGGGACATTTAATAATGATGGTTGCTGCCTCGAAGCTGACCAATACTAAAGCAAGTTGAAACAGTTTAAACAGATATTATTGTGATAACAGGTGGTATGGGAATATTATTGTAATAGGTAATAGAAATTTGTAATAGGTAATAGGTAATAGAAATTTGTAATAGGTAATAGGTAATAGAAATTTGTATGGGAACATTAGTGTTATATACCTACAAATGGTAGTTGATAAGACATACAAGTAGAATAAAATTATTTAGACTCTGTTTCGTCATCGCAGCAAGTTTTTCCAAGTATTTTCAAACCTGGAAAATACTACCAGTCAGGCAAAACACAATCTTATTACCAATTTTTATTTACGTGTTATATCAACTACTGGACATTACGCCTCCGTGGTGTCGTCGTCCACTGTATCCTCAAGACTAATTACTAAATGGTATGTCTTCTTTCTCTTGTTTCTATAATAAGAGAACTTCCGGTGGCTTACCAGGATAATATCTTATACACGAGATCCTCCACTCTGATGTTTCAACGACTCACGTGAATAATGATATCTGAGAGAACTCAGTGACGGTACTATTAGACTTATTTTTCAAACTCGTGTCCCTCCACTGTGAGGACCTAGACTGCAGCCTCATATCTGACGATGTCCTTCGTACTCACCTATTTGTGGTTGCAGCAGTCGAGTCTCAGCTCCTGGCCCCGCTTCTCGGCTGGCTGCTACTGGTTTTCTCATCTTTCCTGGTTGTGTATGCCCTATCATTCCTGTTCTTAAAACTAAGTATGGATACTGCTTCACTGTCTATGTCGTTCCACTTCCTGACCACTATAAGGCAAAAAAAAATATTTCATAGGACCCCTCTGTACTCAACTGTTCCCTCATGTACCTGAGTTCCATCTCTCATAACAAACTCTTTATCCACCCCGTCGAGTCCTCTCAGTAATATGTACGTTGCAGATATGTCATTCTTGATTCTTCTCTCCTCCAGTATAGTCAGGTTCAGCTCCCAATAGCTTATACACCACAACTCCGGGACAAGTCTTGTTGAATACCTTTGTATTTGCTCCAGCTTCTTCATATAATTTATTAGATGTGGGTTCAACAGTGGCTCTGCATACCCCATTCACTACTCTGTGCATATTGTACACAGGGTCGTGAATGCCTCTGCCTTGCACTGCTGCAGCCATTAGTCGATTGATGTGTGCCTCAGCCAAAATTTTCAGAACTGTGCTCACCCCGAGGTCCTTCTTTTCTCAGAAAGGTCTGTAGCTGTTGTCTCCGACCCAGTACTGTTTCAATTTCTTGCTATTTGGTTTTCATAACTTTGTATTTGCTGGGGTTAAACTCAAATAGTCACTTGTCAGATCAATCTTGTTGCTTGTCAAGATCAATTTGTAGTTTTTCCTGGTGTAGTCTTTCCTGGTCTGTTCCTATTGTTTCCTCTTCACTAATTTTACGTCATCTGCGAATAGAGACGCCTCACTCTCGATTCTTTTTGTTGTATCGTTTATATGCACGAGAAACTGTTCTGGTACCAGTACAGTTTCTTGGAACCCGCACGTCAGCTCCGAACACTCACCCATCCTGTTATCCTATAACACTACTCAATGGCATTCTTTGAGTTTATTATTAATATATAATTAATGTGACTTTCAACAGTTTTCACGCTGGTTGAAACGCAGTTGTGACTGACTGATATTGAGATCTCCTTAGCGTAAATGCTGTTTTGCAACGCATTGTGGTTGCTTGTCCTGCTAGTGATTGGTGAGTGATGCTTGAGGTTAGTACCTGACCACACTCCTACTCATTGGTGAGTGACATTTGACGTTAGTATCCGCACGCACTACTAGTCACTAGTGAGTGACACCAGATGTTAGTACCTGACCACAATCCTACTCCCTAGTGAGTAACACTTGTGGTTAGTACCTACACACACTACTAGTCCCTGGTGAGTGACACTTGTGGTTAGTACCTCTACCCACACACCCCTTGCAGGTGTTGTGAGTCAGGACACTCTCCTGTCTTTCCTCTACTCACCTTTTAATAATACTTTGTATCTAGGCTGCTTTCCTCTCTTTGGGCGACTTGTTCAGTTATCCAGAGTTCTCATTTCTCTGTCGCCATTCTGTGTTCCGACAACCCTTGGAGTTCCTGCTGGTGTTCGGACTTTGTTCGGTGTTCTGAGTGCCAGTATTCGTCGACATTTTGAGTGAAGTTTACGTTCCTGACTCCTGTCTACCACGCCGTCGTTCTGAGAGGAGAAAGTACTTGTGAAGATGCGGACGTTCTGACTTATTAGACAGAATATCTTTTCTTTTAGTCTATCTGCATATTAAATTATATCTGATGTAGAAATATTTTTTCAGGTCACTGAGAGCAAATTAAGAGTCCGAGAATCTCGACCCATACTGAGATTGGACTTTTGATTTACTTATGTTTCTTGGTACTATGTGAGAGGCTGTTTATTGGTTTATTTAATGTACAGTTAGGTAGTTATACTCAAGATGTATCTTAATTCCTTACATGCAGAATGTGCTAGAGTTACAGTCGTCCTATTAGTGCACTAATGAACGTGTTCTCTCCTGGCCCTTGAAAAGATATCTCTATATGTGTTGTGGAGGAAGTAGTGGCTTTCTTTCCACTGTTACAATTCTAAGACATGGTAATATATGTTAGTTTTGTGTGCCTGGTGTCAATATTTTTTATGCGTGCACTGCACAGTGACGTGTCGGTCTGTTGTGACTGGAACTGAGGTTACTCATACATATTTGGAAGATAATGTGTTTCTTCCTTGAGTTTAGAATGTGTCTCCCAGCCTCTATTATTACAGCTAACCCAAAATTGCTCATGTTTACTAATTAGGGAACTTGCTGACCTCTGATACTGAGTTTTATGTGGTAGTCTCTCTCTCTGATTCTCGATCATGTAACGATCTGCACAGAGCACCTAGGACTTCTGAACTCGTGTTTATATTTTGATAGGTTGAGAACTAACAGTTGAAAAGAGCTGTGTTAAGATCTAGTTGTGGCCCTTGAACAACTGTAACTTGGGTCTGGGAGTGTTCTTATTACCTAGAGCTGAGTGCCTTAGCCTTCTAGACACGAATTTGTGCACCCGCCTAGACGATGACCCTCTTGTGCCGCTAGCCTCTGGAACACGAATTTATGTCTTCGCTCGGTGTTGACGCTCAAGTACAAGCAAGTTTCTGAGATGAACGATATATTTCCTTAGAGTTCAGGGAGCTGCTAAATAAATCCAGCCAGCCACATCTCCGTCACAGTTCAGGTCTAGGTTGTCTCTCTCAACTGTACACTCGTTATTACCAGCTGACTTTAGAGGATTTGTAAATTTAATCGCTTTGTTAACTTCGTGTTCAGGACACTTGAAGTTTGTGTCAAGGTTCCTTGTTCTCTCGACGACTGCACAAAATCTGATATGGATTGACTAAGTTGTGTTAGTTCTCTGACGTGCACTGTCACTTCAGTTGTCACTTCAGCTGATCGTTCCTCATGTCTTTGCTCAGTACATATACTATTTTAAAATTAGTATTTAGGTATTGCCCAATTTTTTGATTGTTTGAGAACTAGATCAGTGCTCTGACCATTTTTCCTCTTTCAACTGTTGGAAAGCCTCACTTCCCCAAATATTTTTAGTGGTGATGAGATTTTCATGGAGGCTGTCAGGGACACAGCTGTCTGGCTGAAAATATTTATGGAAAAATAAACTTATAACCGACCAATATAAAAAAAGAGACAGGGTCCAGTGAATTACGTTTTAATTTTAACCAGAACTTTATTAAATTGCCCTAACATGAAAGATAAAGTGTAAATAAATGGAATAATATTACTAATAATTAAATTAAACGCTGACCCGAAAGGTTCGTAAAGATAAGTGGAGGAAACACAGTTTAATTTTAAAGTTAATTCTGAGCGAGAGGAACGAGTGCAGGTCATTAGAGATGTCCTGGGAACGTTATGTATCCTCTAGACAACACTTGTAGTGCTACACAAGTTGATGGATCATGGTGCTATTAAGGTAGTTTGAAAACAAGTGCCACGTACATCAAGAGCACCACGTACATTAAGAGCACAACGTATATTGAGAGTGCCATGTACATTAAGAGTACCACGAACATTAAGAACACCACGCACATTGAGAGTACCACGTACATTAAGGTTACCACGTACATTTAGAGTACCACGTACACTAAGAATATCACATCTTCAAACGCAATGGATAAATTGAGTGATTGTTGACCATGGGAGTGAAGACACCTTCCAGGATGTACAGAACAGCTAAGTAAAGAGATCAGTGAAGATCACACGACCATGTTTGTAGTCCGAACAAAAATCATTTAAGACCATTCACGACTGTATGCAGCCACTGAATTAATAAACAAATCCCGTTTCCAGCCAGCTCTCTCCTGTCTCTCCCTCCACGGGGAGCCAAGCTATGAACTGCACACTGGGAGAAAACGGAAGATTAAAATGCATACCGTTGAAGGCCAAGTCATTCGACAATGCTTAACAAAAGTAAAGAAGTATCGTTGGAGCCTTCAAGACACCAGACAATCCTAACATCAAAGAGCACTAATGCTTACGTGGACTGCTGGTCAGGTGTAGAAGTGAGGAGACAATCGTAGCCTCCCTTGAAGAAAGGAAAAATGAGAGGAACAGAGGAAAAATAACCCTAGGAATAAAGGGGAAAGAAAGCAATTGAAAAAAAAAAAAACGGAAAATTTTGGAGAATTCTTTCACTAGATGGCGTCACACTCGACACCTCAGGAGAGAGAACTGATAATCTTAACAAGAGAACTACAGTCGCACGGATGAAACAAATTTTGTCGCAACTTAATGTCTGAAGAAGACTCTGTCATGTGGACAACAGTGGTATAGAATATGTTGTATTGTTCTTGCAATGTTGCAAGAAGTTCATTTGTTATTTCTATAATGTTTGGTATCACGTTGTCTTGAGTACGTTGCTCATCGTCTCTACACTCTTGTACGTCACCATGGTAATACTGTTATTCTTAATTCTTGAACTAAGATCCCTGTTACCACAGCTTCTCTGTTATGTACTGGATAAAAGTCTCTGTTATATCTTCTTCTGTTATAATTGTCTCCTCATGTGAGATGTGTGTTAATAATACGAGACATGAAACTCGTCGTTATATAACTGCGTCTTCAGTGGAAACTGTTACTGTACTATGAACACTTAATTGTACATTTCCTTGTAAATATAAGTCGAAGATTGTAATTTAAATTTAAATACTTCTTCACAATTAATGTTCCCATTATATGTTTATGTGTCTGTTGACTAAATGAATTAAGACGGTGTGTCACCTGCAGAGTTGCAGTGCATCTCGTGGCAACTCTTGAATTAATGCTAAATCATCGCAATGATTTGAATTAAAGTGTTTATTCTGAATGCTTAAGTTTAAAAACATTATTGTATACCTTGTCGGCTACATTAATACTTATATTCCTTTATTAAAAATCCACAAAAGTGATCCTTTAAATTATTTTTTTCTATTTTTCTTTCTCTTCACGTATTTGTTTTTTTCATTCGTAGCACAAGTCGGCCAGACATGAACAGGTGTAAATTCTCAACGCCGGTGTATGGTAACTAAAGCAAACTTTATGGAGCTACTGACATGTACAGGTGTCCTTTGATAAAAGTTGTAGGACCCAATGCAAGATTCCCGGAGTCCAATAACTTTCAGAAGTCTCTGCTGCTGGGTCTTATTAGTTAAAAAAAAAAAAGGTGTCTTCTACCTCGACGACACCGAGAGTGAACTAGATGCTGGTGAGGAGGCCTAGATGCTGGTGAGGACGCCTAGATGCTGGTGAGGAGGCTTAGATGCTGGTGAGGAGGCCTAGATGCTGGTGAGGACGCCTAGATGCTGGTGAGGAGGCCTAGATGCTGGTGAGGAGGCTTAGGTGCTGGTGAGGAGGCCTAGATGCTGGTGAGGACGCCTAGATGCTGGTGAGGAGGCCTAGATGCTGGTGAGCAGGCCTAGATGCTGGTGAGGAGGCCTAGATGCTGGTGAGGAGGCCTAGATGCTGGTGAGCAGGCCTAGATGCTGGTGAGCAGGCCTAGATGCTGGTGAGGAGGCCTAGATGCTGGTGAGGAGGCCTAGATGCTAGTGAGGAGGCCTAGATGCTGGTGAGGAGGCCTAGATGCTGGTGAGGAGGCCTAGATGCTGGTGAGGAGGCCTAGATGCTGGTGAGCAGGCCTAGATGCTGGTGAGGAGGCCTAGATGCTGGTGAGAAGGCCTAGATGCTTGTGAGGAGGCCTAGATGCTGGTGAGGAGGCCTAGATGCTGGTGAGCAGGCCTAGATGCTGGTGAGCAGGCCTAGATGCTGGTGAGGAGGCCTAGATGCTGGTGAGGAGGCCTAGATGCTAGTGAGGAGGCCTAGATGCTGGTGAGAAGGCCTAGGTGCTGGTGAGGAGGCCTAGATGCTAGTGAGGAGGCCTAGGTGCTGGTGAGGAGGCCTAGGTGCTGGTGAGGAGGGCTAGATGCTAGTGAGGAGGCCTAGATGCTGGTGAGGAGGCCTAGGTGCTGGTGATGAGGCCTAGATGCTAGTGAGAAGGCCTAGATGCTGGTGAGGAGGCCTAGGTGCTGGTGAGGAGTCCTAGATGCTAGTGAGGAGGCCTAGATGCTGGTGAGGAGGCCTAGATGCTAGTGAGGAGGCCTAGATGCTAGTGAGGAGGCCTAGATACTGGTGAGGAGGCCTAGATGCTATTGACGATGCGTAGATGCTGGTGAGGAGGCCTAGATGCTAGTGAGGAGACCTAGATGCTGATGAGGAGGCCTAGATACTGGTGAGGAGGCCTAGATGCTGGTGAGCAGGCCTAGATGCTGGTGAGGAGGCCTAGATGCTGGTGAGGAGGTCTAGATGCTAGTGAGGAGGCCTAGATGCTGGTGAGAAGGCCTAGATGCTGGTGAGGAGGCCTAGATGCTAGTGAGGAGGCCTAGATGCTAGTGAGGAGGCCTAGATACTGGTGAGGAGGCCTAGATGCTATTGACGATGCGTAGATGCTGGTGAGGAGGCCTAGATGCTAGTGAGGAGACCTAGATGCTGATGAGGAGGCCTAGATACTGGTGAGGAGGCCTAGATGCTGGTGAGCAGGCCTAGATGCTGGTGAGGAGGCCTAGATGCTGGTGAGGAGGTCTAGATGCTAGTGAGGAGGCCTAGGTGCTGGTGAGGAGGCCTAGGTGCTGGTGAGGAGGCCTAGATGCTAGTGAGGAGGCCTAGATGCTGGTGAGGAGGCCTAGATGCTGGTGAGCAGGCCTAGATGCTGGTGAGGAGGCCTAGATGCTGGTGAGGAGGCCTAGATGCTAGTGAGGAGGCCTAGATGCTGGTGAGAAGGCCTAGGTGCTGGTGAGGAGGCCTAGATGCTAGTGAGGAGGCCTAGGTGCTGATGAGGAGGCCTAGGTGCTGGTGAGGAGGCCTAGATGCTAGTGAGGAGGCCTAGATGCTGGTGAGGAGGCCTAGGTGCTAGTGATGAGGCCTAGATGCTAGTGAGAAGGCCTAGATGCTGGTGAGGAGGCCTAGGTGCTAGTGAGGAGGCCTAGATGCTAGTGAGGAGGCCTAGATGCTGGTGAGGAGGCCTAGATGCGAGGAGGCCTAGATGCTGGTGAGGAGGCCTAGGTGCTGGTGATGAGGCCTAGATGCTAGTGAGAAGGCCTAGATGCTGGTGAGGAGGCCTAGGTGCTGGTGAGGAGGCCTAGATGCTAGTGAGGAGACCTAGATGCTGGTGAGGAGGCCTAGATACTGGTGAGGAGGCCTAGATGCTAGTGAGGAGGCCTAGATGCTGGCGAGGATGCTTTCCATTCAAGGAACTAGACTTCTCTTTCCTGGGATCGAATTTGATGCTTCTCATTTCACAGGCCCTGTGACCTCTACAGGTTTAGCTCTTCCTCATGATTAAATTAAAACTCTTCTGAGTGGCATCAATCTTCAGTAGCTGATGCAACATATGGAATGGTTGGAAAAAATGTACTTTAGCCTAATAGATTCAAATTTTGTTGGATTCTGTGCCATAACTCGGGAATGCATCGTCAGATCGGTATTAAACATTTACTATTGAAATACTTTCCTCAAAGGAAGCTTCGACATCATTTTATGTTGTAGTTATCATCACTTAAATGTACGTAATTTGCTTTCATGTGCGCATAGCGTCTGTCTGCTGTCATGTCCACTGGATGAAGAAAACTGTATATCTTCAAATCAAAATCTAAACTTACTTCAGTATACATGCTAGTTATTTTTTTCACAGAAAAAAAAATTTAGATTCATTTTGGCATGATCAAATCTCAGTTTGCTATTTTTATTTTTTTTTGGGGGGGGGGATGAAATAAACTGGGAACAGTTGTACAAGGCTGGTAACTCGACAATGGAAATTCTGAACTCTGTGCTGCTGAATATTAATGTATCAGTTTCTCTCTGATGTCAGGATTAATTATTATTTATAATCAAAGAAAACACTAAACCGACAAGGGTCATACAGTACTGCGGGGCAGAAAATAATGTTGAGGCTATAAACAGGTGGAGAGGGGATCAGAGGTGAGGGGAGAAAAGGGCTGCAAGGGACGCTAGGGGCTGTGTGTCAAAGTTCGTACAACAAAGCAGTTGATGACAAAAGGTCAAAAAGTGATTGTAATTTAAAAGCAGGACCGTCTGCAAGAAGGGAAGATAAGGTAAGAGTGGTCAGGCGGCGGCGGCGTCTGAGTCAGTCATCATCAGAATGTATCTCTTCAGTTCGGCCACTAAATTGGTGTTTCAAAGGCTACGATTTTCATAAATTTTACACTGTGTATAAATTTTACACTGTGTATAAATTTTACACTGTGTATAAATTTTACACTGTGTATAAATTTTACACTGTGTATAAATTTTAAACTGTGTATAAATTTTACACTGTGTATAAATTTTACACTGTGTATAAATTTTACACTGTGTATAAATTTTACACTGTGTATAAATTTTACACTGTGTATAAATTTTACACTGTGTATAAATTGAGAATTATCCTTCAGAGCTGATAGTGGCAGTTAGTTGTAAGAGGCACATAAACAGATACTAGGATTTACGTGATAGATAATATACCTGTCTCTATCGCTTCTTATATCCAAAGCTTGCAAGTAATTGTATATATAGGCGAGAAAGTGAGTTGTGAGGGACAGATAGTGATCTGGTGAATGTGAATAAGATTTTGAGAGGTAGTGAGGTAGCCTATAAGCTTTTGTGAGTTGTGAGGTAGCCCATGTGCTCTCGTGTGTTGTGAGGCAGCCCATGTGCTCTCGTGTGTTGTGAGGCAGCCCATGTGCTCTCGTGTGTTGTGAGGTAGCCCATGTGCTCTCGTGTGTTGTGAGGCAGCCCATGTGCTCTCGTGTGTTGTGAGGCAGCCCATGTGCTCTCGTGTGTTGTGAGGCAGCCCATGTGCTCTCGTGTGTTGTGAGGTAGCCCATGTGCTCTCGTGTGTTGTGAGGTAGCCCATGTGCTCTCGTGTGTTGTGAGGCAGCCCATGTGCTCTCGTGTGTTGTGAGGCAGCCCATGTGCTCTCGTGTGTTGTGAGGCAGCCCATGTGATCTTGAGTGTTGTGAGGTAGCCCATGTGATCTTGTGTGTTGTGAGGTAGCCCATGTGCTCTTGTGTGTTGTGAGGCAGCCCATGTGATCTTGTGTGTTGTGAGGCAGCCCATGTGATCTTGTGTGTTGTGAGGCAGCCCATGTGATTTTGTGTGTTGTGAGGCAGCCCATGTGATCTTGTGTGTTGTGAGGCAGCCCATGTGATCTTGTGTGTTGTGAGGCAGCCCATGTGATCTTGTGTGTTGTGAGGCAGCCCATGTGATCTTGTGTGTTGTGAGGCAGCCCATGTGATCTTGTGTGTTGTGAGGCAGCCCATGTGATCTTGTGTGTTGTGAGGTAGCCCATGTGCTCTTGTGTGTTGTGAGGCAGCCCATGTGCTCTTGTGTGTTGTGAGGCAGCCCATGTGCTCTTGTGTGTTGTGAGGCAGCCTATGTGCTCTTGTGTGTTGTGAGGCAGCCCATGTGCTCTTGTGTGTTGTGAGGCAGCAAATGTGCTCTTGTGTGTTGTGAGGTAGCCCATGAGCTCTCGTGTGTTGTGAGGTAGCCCATGAGCTCCCGTGTGTTGTGAGGTAGCCCATGAGCTCCCGTGTGTTGTGAGGTAGCCCATGAACTCCCGTGTGTTGTGAGGTAGCCCATGAACTCCCGTATGTTGTGAGGTAGCCCATGAACTCTCGTGTGTTGTGAGGTAGCCCATGAACTTCCGTGTGTTGTGAGGTAGCCCATGAACTCCCGTATGTTGTGAGGTAGCCCATGAGCTCTCGTGTGTTGTGAGGCAGCCCATGAACTCTCGTGTGTTGTGAGGCAGCCCATGAACTCTCGTGTGTTGTGAGGCAGCCCATGAACTCTCGTGTGTTGTGAGGCAGCCCATGAACTCTCGTGTGTTGTGAGGCAGCCCATGAACTCTCGTGTGTTGTGAGGCAGCCCATGAACTCTCGTGTGTTGTGAGGCAGCCCATGAACTCTCGTGTGTTGTGAGGCAGCCCATGAACTCTCGTGTGTTGTGAGGTAGCCCATGAACTCTCGTGTGTTGTGAGGCAGCCCATGAACATCCGTGTGTTGTGAGGTAGCCCATGTGCTCTCGTGTGTTGGGAGGCAGCCCATGAACTCTTGTGTGTTGTGAGGTAGCCCATGAACTCTTGTGTGTTGTGAGGTAGCCCATGAACTCTCGTGTGTTGTGAGGCAGCCCATGAACTCTCGTGTGTTGTGAGGCAGCCCAAGAACTCTCGTGTGTTGTGAGGCAGCCCATGAACTCTCGTGTGTTGTGAGGCAGCCCATGAACTCTCGTGTGTTGTGAGGCAGCCCAAGAACTCTCGTGAGTTGTGAGGCAGCCCATGAACTCTTGTGTGTTGTGAGGTACCCCATGAACTCTTGTGTGTTGTGAGGTAGCCCATGAACTCTCGTGTGTTGTGAGGCAGCCCATGAACTCTCGTGTGTTGTGAGGCAGCCCAAGAACTCTCGTGTGTTGTGAGGCAGCCCATGAACTCTCGTGTGTTGTGAGGCAGCCCATGAACTCTCGTGTGTTGTGAGGCAGCCCAAGAACTCTCGTGAGTTGTGAGGCAGCCCATGAACTCTCGTGTGTTGTGAGGTAGCCCATGAACTCTCGTGTGTTGTGAGGCAGCCCATGAACTTCCGTGTGTTGTGAGGTAGCCCATGTGCTCTCGTGTGTTGTGAGGCAGCCCATGAACTCTCGTGTGTTGTGAGGCAGCCCAAGAACTCTCGTGTGTTGTGAGGCAGCCCATGAACTCTCGTGTGTTGTGAGGCAGCCCATGAACTCTCGTGTGTTGTGAGGCAGCCCAAGAACTCTCGTGTGTTGTGAGGCAGCCCAAGAACTCTCGTGTGTTGTGAGGCAGCCCATGAACTCTCGTGTGTTGTGAGGCAGCCCAAGAACTCTCGTGTGTTGTGAGGCAGCCCATGAACTCTCGTGTGTTGTGAGGCAGCCCATGAACTCTCCTGTGTTGTGAGGCAGCCCAAGAACTCTCGTGTGTTGTGAGGCAGCCCATGAACTCTCGTGTGTTGTGAGGCAGCCCATGAACTCTCGTGTGTTGTGAGGCAGCCCATGAACTTCCGTGTGTTGTGAGGTAGCCCATGTGCTCTCGTGTGTTGTGAGGCAGCCCATGAACTCTTGTGTGTTGTGAGGTTGCCCATGAACTCTTGTGTGTCGTGAGGTACCCCATGAACTCTCGTGTGTTGTGAGGCAGCCCATGAACTCTCGTGTGTTGTGAGGTAGCCCAAGAACTCTCGTGTGTTGTGAGGCAGCCCATGAACTCTCGTGTGTTGTGAGGCAGCCCAAGAACTCTCGTGTGTTGTGAGGCAGCCCAAGAACTCTCGTGTGTTGTGAGGCAGCCCATGAACTCTCGTGTGTTGTGAGGCAGCCCATGAACTCTCGTGTGTTGTGAGGCAGCCCATGAACTCTCGTGTGTTGTGAGGCAGCCCATGAACTCTCGTGTGTTGTGAGGCAGCCCATGAACTCTCGTGTGTTGTGAGGCAGCCCATGAACTCTCGTGTGTTGTGAGGCAGCCCATGAACTCTCGTGTGTTGTGAGGTAGCCCATGAACTCTCGTGTGTTGTGAGGCAGCCCATGAACTCTCGTGTGTTGTGAGGCAGCCCATGAACTCTCGTGTGTTGTGAGGCAGCCCATGAACTCTCGTGTGTTGTGAGGCAGCCCATGAACTCTCGTGTGTTGTGAGGCAGCCCATGAACTCTCGTGTGTTGTGAGGCAGCCCATGAACTCTCGTGTGTTGTGAGGCAGCCCATGAACTCTCGTGTGTTGTGAGGCAGCCCATGAACTCTCGTGTGTTGTGAGGCAGCCCATGAACTCTCGTGTGTTGTGAGGCAGCCCATGAACTCTCGTGTATTGTGAGGCAGCCCATGAGCTCTCGTGTGTTGTGAGGCAGCCCATGAACTCTCGTGTGTTGTGAGGCAGCCCATGAACTCTCGTGTGTTGTGAGGCAGCCCAAGAACTCTCGTGTGTTGTGAGGCAGCCCACGAACTCTCGTGTGTTGTGAGGCAGCCCATGAACTCTCGTGTGTTGTGAGGCAGCCCATGAACTCTCGTGTGTTGTGAGGCAGCCCATGAACTCTCGTGTGTTGTGAGGCAGGTTGGGTTCAGTCTGGGTAAGTATCATGTAATATGTCTGTGTTTTTTTTTTAAGTTTTAAGTTGCTTTATAATAAATATAAATTTAACTTTAAACTCACTACGTTATTAAATGTTAAGTATTTCCAGCGGAGTTCGGAAGAAGAGACAGAGAAATACACAGACAGAGACAGAGAAATACACAGACAGAGACAGAAATACACAGACAGAGACAGAGAGACAGGCAGATACGGAGTACAATGAACTCTGTATTCTCTGTTTTTTTTAGTATTAATAATGTACAGGTGAACACAGTTTAACAATATGTTAAATAAAAGGACACAAATGTAACTAATGTGACATTTTATTGTGGCAACGTTTCGCTCTCCAGGAGCTTTGTCAAGCCGTTCAAACAATACATGGACACAGAGGGTATATATAGGCTTAGAGTGAGGTGGTAGTAGTAGTAGTAGTAATATTAGTTGTAATAGTAGTAGTAGTAGTAGTTGTGGTAGAACAATCAACTTGCACATGAGTAAAAGGTTATATTAGCTATTACTTGGGTAGCATAAAAATAGGTTAGACAAATATTTTTGCTGGAGGTTGGGTAAGAGAAGGTGTTTCAGCGTTCCTCGCGTCTGTAATGTGCTTGTGTAGTATTAACAGGAGAGACTATGTGATGGCAGGGTTTATTGTTTTCAGGAGGATTCTCGCTAAGACTTCAGAGATGGTGAAGATGATTCAAAGCACTTGCGTCTGCGGAAATGACTTTCATCACTAATCGGGCGTCCCTGAATTTCATTAGATTGGTGGAATTTCGGTGTTGTAAGCAGGCGTTGTTCATTTTATCGTTCCAGCATCCACGACTATGGTGCTGTTCGCACCTACTCCTAGGTTGAGGGTCTGATTACCTCATCTTCTGTACATAGTTCTACTGTCTTCAAGTTATGTCCTGGAATTTGTATTGATAAAGCCACTGGATGGCGAAACGTCTACAATAAAGATACCCAGATGTTGCACTTGTGTCTTACTCTCATCCATTAATGTGTCCAGTAAGGCGGATGTCGAGGTTTCTTGCTGTTTCACCTACATAAATTCTGTCGCAGCCTCCACAGGGAATAGTGTAAACCCCTGCACTGACTGGCTCATCGTGCTTGGACATTGTCCTGGTTAGATCCTTTATTGAAGTACTGGAAGCGATGGCGACTCTGGTGTTAGCTTGTGGAAGTACTTTAGAAAAAATCAGTGCAAACTGGCTGTTGGGAAGAATTATAGCTTTGTTAGGAGTGGTGTTAGTGCGTGGAGAATTAATGATCTGAAGAGCTATTTTCTTGCAGTCTTTGATGAAAAAGGAAGGAAAATATAAATCAGTGAAGGTCTGTTGAATGAACATTCGTCGTCAAGAAACTCAGGACTACAAACTCGGTATTATGCTCTTAGGAAAAATCCGATGAGGATTTTTTTTTCAGGTCTCATTATCTTAACCGGAATGGAAGTGTGTGAGATCATTTTTACTTGTAGGTTTACGATAAACTTGAAATCTTAGGTTAACTACTTTGTGGACGGAGGATCAGTTTAATAATAACACAGAGCACCGTGCTCTTACTGGCTCACTTACTTCATAAAGCTGCATCAGTCTTGTGTTATCACAGATATATCTTACTTCTCACATCTATTTTTAAAAAAAATGACAAAATGAAAAAGCATTTCAGAATGTTTTTTTAATGACATCTGGCTCATTTATGCCGCTGTCCTGTACAAAAATCTCTATTAAATATTATTTTCATCGTATTTTTCAAAGGGCTGACAATAGAATACTGGTTTATTCAGCGGCCGGAAGTGTTAATTGGCACCAGTGCCATGTTCTCTGCCTATTTTTGCTAGTATTTTATTCTGCCACTGGACGGCACTTCCGGCTTTGTCTACTGACAAGAATGAAATTGAACATTACAAAGATAATACATGAACAGCGATGTGAGGGAAGATGATGGAGGAACAAGAGAACAGTGATGTGAGGAAGATGATGGGGGAACAAGAGAACAGTGATGTGAGGGAAGATGATGGGGGAACAAGAGAATAGTGATGTGAGGGAAGATGATGGGGGAACAAGAGAACAGTGATGTGAGGGAAGATGATGGAGGAACAAGAGAACAGTGATGTGAGGAAGATGATGGGGGAACAAGAGAACAGTGATGTGAGGAAGATGATGGGGGAACAAGAGAACAGTGATGTGAGGGAAGATGATGGGGGAACAAGAGAACAGCGATGTGAGGGAAGATGATGGAGGAACAAGAGAACAGTGATGTGAGGGAAGATGATGGAGGAACAAGAGAACAGTGATGTGAGGGAAGATGATGGAGGAACAAGAGAACAGTGATGTGAGGGAAGATGATGGGGGAACAAGAGAACAGTGATGTGAGGGAAGATGATGGAGGAACAAGAGAACAGTGATGTTAGGGAAGATGATGGAGGAACAAGAGAACAGTGATGTGAGGGAAGATGATGGGGGAACAAGAGAACAGTGATGTGAGGGAAGATGATGGAGGAACAAGAGAACAGTGATGTTAGGGAAGATGATGGAGGAACAAGAGAACAGTGATGTGAGGAAGATGATGGGGGAACAAGAGAACAGTGATGTGAGGAAGATGATGGGGGAACAAGAGAACAGTGATGTGAGGGAAGATGATGGAGGAACAAGAGAACAGTGATGTGAGGGAAGATGATGGGGGAACAAGAGAACAGTGATGTGAGGGAAGATGATGGGGGAACAAGAGAACAGTGATGTGAGGGAAGATGATGGAGGAACAAGAGAACAGTGATGTGAGGAAGATGATGGGGGAACAAGAGAACAGTGATGTGAGGAAGATGATGGGGGAACAAGAGAACAGTGATGTGAGGGAAGATGATGGGGGAACAAGAGAACAGTGATGTGAGGGAAGATGATGGAGGAACAAGAGAACAGTGATGTGAGGGAAGATGATGGAGGAACAAGAGAACAGTGATGTGAGGGAAGATGATGGAGGAACAAGAGAACAGTGATGTGAGGGAAGATGATGGAGGAACAAGAGAACAGTGATGTGAGGGAAGATGATGGGGGAACAAGAGAACAGTGATGTGAGGGAAGATGATGGAGGAACAAGAGAACAGTGATGTGAGGAAGATGATGGGGGAACAAGAGAACAGTGATGTGAGGGAAGATGATGGGGGAACAAGAGAACAGTGATGTGAGGGAAGATGATGGGGGAACAAGAGAACAGTGATGTGAGGGAAGATGAAGGGGGAACAAGAGAACAGTGATGTGAGGGAAGATGATGGAGGAACAAGAGAACAGTGATGTGAGGGAAGATGATGGGGAACAAGAGAACAGTGATGTGAGGGAAGATGATGGAGGAACAAGAGAACAGCGATGTGAGGGAAGATGATGGAGGAACAAGAGAACAGTGATGTGAGGGAAGATGATGGAGGAACAAGAGAACAGTGATGTGAGGGAAGATGATGGGGGAACAAGAGAACAGTGATGTGAGGGAAGATGATGGGGGAACAAGAGAACAGTGATGTGAGGGAAGATGATGGAGGAACAAGAGAACAGTGATGTGAGGGAAGATGATGGGGGAACAAGAGAACAGTGATGTGAGGGAAGATGATGGGGGAACAAGAGAACAGTGATGTGAGGGAAGATGATGGGGGAACAAGAGAACAGTGATGTGAGGGAAGATGATGGAGGAACAAGAGAACAGTGATGTGAGGGAAGATGATGGGGGAACAAGAGAACAGTGATGTGAGGGAAGATGATGGGGGAACAAGAGAACAGTGATGTGAGGGAAGATGATGGGGGAACAAGAGAACAGTGATGTGAGGGAAGATGATGGAGGAACAAGAGAACAGTGATGTGAGGGAAGATGATGGGGGAACAAGAGAACAGTGATGTGAGGGAAGATGATGGGGGAACAAGAGAACAGTGATGTGAGGGAAGATGATGGGGGAACAAGAGAACAGTGATGTGAGGGAAGATGATGGAGGAACAAGAGAACAGTGATGTGAGGGAAGATGATGGGGGAACAAGAGAACAGTGATGTGAGGGAAGATGATGGGGGAACAAGAGAACAGTGATGTGAGGGAAGATGATGGGGGAACAAGAGAACAGTGATGTGAGGGAAGATGATGGAGGAACAAGAGAACAGTGATGTGAGGGAAGATGATGGGGGAACAAGAGAACAGTGATGTGAGGGAAGATGATGGGGGAACAAGAGAACAGTGATGTGAGGGAAGATGATGGGGAAACAAGAGAACAGTGATGTGAGGGAAGATGATGGGGGAACAAGAGAACAGTGATGTGAGGGAAGATGATGGAGGAACAAGAGAACAGTGATGTGAGGGAAGATGATGGAGGAACAAGAGAACAGTGATGTGAGGGAAGATGATGGAGGAACAAGAGAACAGTGATGTGAGGGAAGATGATGGAGGAACAAGAGAACAGTGATGTGAGGGAAGATGATGGAGGAACAAGAGAACAGTGATGTGAGGGAAGATGATGGGGGAACAAGAGAACAGTGATGTGAGGGAAGATGATGGAGGAACAAGAGAACAGTGATGTGAGGGAAGATGATGGGGGAACAAGAGAACAGTGATGTGAGGGAAGATGATGGAGGAACAAGAGAACAGTGATGTGAGGGAAGATGATGGAGGAACAAGAGAACAGTGATGTGAGGGAAGATGATGGAGGAACAAGAGAACAGTGATGTGAGGGAAGATGATGGGGAACAAGAGAACAGTGATGTGAGGAAAATGATGGGGGAACAAGAGAACAGTGATGTGAGGGAAGATGATGGGGGAACAAGAGAACAGTGATGTGAGGGAAGATGATGGGGGAACAAGAGAACAGTGATGTGAGGAAGATGATGGGGGAACAAGAGAACAGTGATGTGAGGGAAGATGATGGGGGAACAAGAGAACAGTGATGTGAGGGAAGATGATGGGGGAACAAGAGAACAGTGATGTGAGGAAGATGATGGGGGAACAAGAGAATAGTGATGTGAGGGAAGATGATGGGGGAACAAGAGAACAGTGATGTGAGGGAAGATGATGGGGGAACAAGAGAACAGTGATGTGAGGGAAGATGATGGGGGAACAAGAGAACAGTGATGTGAGGAAGATGATGGGGGAACAAAAGGACAGTGATGTGAGGGAAGATGATGGAGGAACAAGAGAACAGTGATGTGAGGGAAGATGATGGAGGAACAAGAGAACAGTGATGTGAGGGAAGATGATGGGGGAACAAGAGAACAGTGATGTGAGGAAAATGATGGGGGAACAAGAGAACAGTGATGTGAGGGAAGATGATGGGGGAACAAGAGAACAGTGATGTGAGGGAAGATGGTGGGGGAACAAGAGAACAGTGATGTGAGGAAGATGATGGGGGAACAAGAGAACAGTGATGTGAGGGAAGATGATGGGGGAACAAGAGAACAGTGATGTGAGGGTAGATGATGGGGGAACAAGAGAACAGTGATGTGAGGAAGATGATGGGGGAACAAGAGAATAGTGATGTGAGGGAAGATGATGGGGGAACAAGAGAACAGTGATGTGAGGGAAGATGATGGGGGAACAAGAGAACAGTGATGTGAGGGAAGATGATGGGGGAAAAAGAGAACAGTGATGTGAGGAAGATGATGGGGGAACAAAAGAAGAGTGATGTGAGGGAAGATGTTGGGGGAACAAGAGAACAGTGATGTGAGGAAGATGATGGGGGAACAAGAGAAGAGTGATGTGAGGAAGATGATGGGGGAACAAGAGAACAGTGATGTGAGGAAGATGATGGGGGAAAAAGAGAACAGTGATGTGAGGGAAGATGTTGGGGGAACAAGAGAACAGTGATGTGAGGAAGATGATGGGGGAAACAAGAGAACAGTGATGTGAGGGAAGATGATGGGGGTGTTATTTCTGTACTTCTGCTGCACAACGGTTTAGTGCCGATGAAGGTAGCGTAGGTAGCAATGATACGGCCGTGGACTAGTTTGGCTTTAATTGGGTAGGAGTGAGTACACAGCTGGCACTGCACAAGTACCTAAAGTCAGTTCCTGATCAGCCGGGCTGTGGCTCGTACGTTGGTTTGCGTGCAGCCAGCAGCAACAGCCTGGTTGATCAGGGGCTGATCCACCAGGAGGCCTGGTCACAGACCGGGCCGCGGGGGCGTTGACCCCCGAAACTCTCTCCAGGTAAACTCCAGGTAAACACAACGGGCAGTGTGAGGGAGTGACCGCAAGCCAGTCCGTGGAGGGGGAGCACTTGTGTCTGTCAAGTCGGTCGGCCTAGGAGTGAGGGAGAGGCATGGGCCGGAAGGCTGGCGTGCCTACCTAGAGGCCTGGCTACAGAGGGCAGCACCTGAGTGGCGCAAAATATGAACTAAGCTGGCAGACAGCATGGGCTGTCTGTGCAGACAGTACAGGCTGTCTACATACGCTCGGCCACCTACCGCGCGTCGTCCCGACGCGACAATACTGGTGGGCACGTAGGTATAAAGGAATTACGTACAGGGGAACAAGAGAACAGTGATGTGAGGAAGATGATGGGGAAACAAGAGGACAGCGATGTGAGGGAAGATGATGGGGGAACAAGAGGAGAGTGATGTGAGGAAGATGATGGGGGAACAAGAGAACAGTGATGTGAGGGAAGATGATGGGGGAACAAGAGAACAATGATGTGAGGGAAGATGTTGGGGGAACAAGAGAACAGTGATGTGAGGAAGATGATGGGGGAACAAGAGAAGAGTGATGTGAGGAAGATGATGGGGGAACAAGAGAACAGTGATGTGAGGAAGATGATGGGGGAAAAAGAGAACAGTGATGTGAGTGAAGATGTTGGGGGAACAAGAGAACAGTGATGTGAGGAAGATGATGGGGGAACAAGAGAAGAGTGATGTGAGGAAGATGATGGGGGAACAAGAGAACAGTGATGTGAGGAAGATGATGGGGGAACAAGAGAACAGTGATGTGAGGGAAGATGTTGGGGGAACAAGAGAACAGTGATGTGAGGAAGATGATGGGGGAACAAGAGAACAGTGATGTGAGGGAAGATGATGGGGGAACAAGAGAACAGTGATGTGAGGAAGATGATGGGGGAACAAGAGAACAGTGATGTGAGGGAAAATGATGGGGGAACAAAAGGACAGTGATGTGAGGGAAGATGATGGGGGAACAAGAGGACAGTGATGTGAGGGAAGATGATGGGGGAACAAGAGGACAGTGATGTGAGGAAGATGATGGGGGAACAAGAGAGCAGTGATGTGAGGGAAGATGATGGGGGAACAAGAGGACAGTGATGTGAGGAAGATGATGGGGGAACAAGAGAACAGTGATGAGGGAAGATAATGGGGGAACAAGAGGACAGTGATGTGAGGGGAAGATGATGGGGGAACAAGAGAACAGTGATGTGAGGGAAGATGATGGGGGAACAAGAGGACAGTGATGTGAGGAAGATGATGGGGGAACAAGAGGACAGTGACGTGAGGGAAGATGATGGGGAACAAGAGGACAGTGATGTGAGGGAAGATGATGGGGAACAAGAGGACAGTGATGTGAGGGGAAGATGATGGGGGAACAAGAGGACAGTGATGTGAGGGTAAGATAATATAGGAACAAGAGGACAGTGATGTGAGGGAAGATGATGGGGGAACAAGAGAACAGTGATGTGAGGAAGATGATGGGGGAACAAGAGAACAGTGATGTGAGGGAAGATGATGAAGGAACAAGAGGACAGTGATGTGAGGAAGAAGATGGGGGAACAAGAGAACAGTGATGTGAGGGAAGATGATGGGGGAACAAGAGGACAGTGATGTGAGGGAAGATGATGGGGGAACAAGAGAACAGTGATGTGAGGGAAGATGATGGGGGAACAAGAGGACAGCGATGTGAGGAAGATGATGGGGGAACAAGAGGACAGTGATGTGAGGGAAAATGATAAGGGAACAAGAGGACAGTGATGTGAGTGAAGATGACGGGAAACAAGGAGACAGTGATGTGAGGGGAAGATGATGGGGGAACAAGAGGACAGTGATGTGAGGGGAAGATGATGGTGGAACAAGAGGACAGTGATGTGAGGGAAGATGATGGGGGAACAAGAGGAGAGTGATGTGAGGGAAGATGATGGGGGAACAAGAGAACAGTGATGTGAGGGGAAGATGCTGGGAGAACAAGAGGACAGTGATGTGAGGGAAGATGATGGGGAACAAGAAGACAGTGATGTGAGAGAAGATGATGGGGAACAAGAGGTCAGTGATGTGAGGGAAGATGATGGGGGAACAAGAGAACAGTGATGTGAGGGAAGATGATGGGGGAACAAGAGGACAGTGATGTGAGGGAAGATGATGGGGGAACAAAAGAACAGTGATGTGAGGGGAAGATGATGGGGGAACAAGAGGACAGTGATGTGAGGGAAGATAATGGGGGAACAAGAGGACAGTGATATGAGGGAAGATGATGGGGGAACAAGAGGACAGTGATGTAAGGGAAGATGATGGGGGAACAAGAGGACAGTGATGTCAGGGAAGATGATGGGGGAACAAGAGAACAGTGATGTGAGGGAAGATGATGGGGGAACAAGAGGACAGTGATGTGAGGGAAGATGATGGGGGAACAAGAGGACAGTGATATGAGGGTAGATGATGGGGGAACAAGAGAACAGTGATGTGAGGGAAGATGATGGGGGAACAAGTGGACAGTGACGTGTGGGAAGATGATGGGGAACAAGAGGACAATGATGTGAGGGAAGATGATGGGGGAACAAGAGGACAGTGATGAGAGGGGGAGATGATTGGGGAAAAAAAGGACCTTGATGTGAGGGAAGATGATGGGGGAACAAGAGGACAGTGATGTTAGGGAAGATGATGGGGGAACAAGAGGACAGTGATGTGAGGGGAAGAGGATGGGGGAACAAGAGTACAGTGATGTGAGGGAAAATGATGGGGGAACAAGAGAACAGTGATGTGAAAGGAAGATGATATGGGAACAAGAGAACATTGATGTGAGGGGAAGATGATTAGGGAACAAGAGGACTGTGATGTGAGGGAAGATGATGGGGGAACAAGAGGACAGTGATGTGAGGGGAAGATGATGGAGGAACCAGAGGACACTGATATGAGGAAGATGATGGGGGAACAAGAGGACAGTGATGTGAGGGGAAGATGATCGGGGAACAAGAGGACAGTGATATGAGGGAAGATGATGGGGGAACAAGAGGACAGTGATGTAAGGGAAGATGATGGGGGAACAAGAGGACAGTGATGTGAGGGAAGATGATGGGGGAACAAGAGAACAGTGATGTGAGGGAAGATGATGGGGGAACCAGAGGACAGTGATGTGAGGGAAGATGATGGGGGAACAAGAGGACAGTGATATGAGTGAAGATGATGGGGGAACAAGAGAACAGTGATGTGAGGGAAGATGATGGGGGAACAAGAGGACAGTGATGTGTGGGAAGATGATGGGGTACAAGAGGACAGTGGTGAGAGGGGAAGATGATGGGGGAAAAAGAGAACATTGATGTGAGGGAAGATGATGGGGGAACAAGAGGACAGTGATGCGAGGGGAAGATGATGGGGGAACAAGAGGACAGTGATGGTTGGGAAGATGATGGGGGAACAAGAGGACAGTGATGTTAGGGAAGATGATGGGGGAACAAGAGGACAGTGATGTGAGGGGAAGAGGATGGGGGAACAAGGGAACAGTGATATGAGGGAAGATGATGGGGGAACAAGAGGACAGTGATGTGAAAGGAAGATGATATGGGAACAAGAGAACATTGATGTGAGGGGAAGATGATTGGGGAACAAGAGGACTGTGATGTGAGGGATGATGATGGGGGAACAAGAGGACAGTGATGTGAGGGGAAGATGATGGGGGCACCAGAGGACACTGATATCAGGAAGATGATGGGGGAACAAGAGGACAGTGATGTGAGGGGAAGATGATGGGGGAACAAGAGGACAGTGATGTGAGGGAAGATGATGGGGGAACAAGAGGACAGTGATGTGAGAGAAGATGATGGGGGAACAAGAGGACAGTGATGTGAGGGGAAGATGATGGGGGAACCAGAGGACACTGATATGAGGAAGATGATGGGGGAACAAGAGGACAGTGGTGTGAGGGAAGATGATGTGGGAACAAGAGGAGAGTGATGTGAGGGAAGATGATGGGGGAACAAGAGGACAGTGATGTGAGGGGAAGATGATGGGGGAACCAGAGGACACTGATATGAGGAAGATGATGGGGGAACAAGAGGACAGTGGTGTGAGGGAAGATGATGTGGGAATAAGAGGAGAGTGATGTGAGGGTAAGATGATGGGGGAACAAGAGGACAGTGATGTCAGGGGAAGATGATGGGGAACAAGAGGACAGTGATGTGAGGGAAGATGATGGGGGAACAAGAGGACAGTGATGTGAGGGGAAGATGATGGGGGAACCAGAGGACACTGATATGAGGAAGATGATGGGGGAACAAGAGGACAGTGATGTGAGGGAAGATGATGTGGGAACAAGAGGAGAGTGATGTGATGGGAAGATGATGGGGGAATAAGAAGACAGTGATGTGAGGGGAAGATGATGGTTGAAAAAGAGAACATTGATGTGAGGGAAGATGATAGGGGAACAAGAAGACAGTGATGTGAGGGTACGATGATGGAGGAACAAGAGGACAGTGATGTAAGGGAAGATGATGGGGTAAAAAGAGAACATTGATGTGAGGAGAAGATGATGGGGGAAAAAGAGGACAGTGATGTGAGGGAAGATGATGGGGGAAAAAGAGAACATTGATGTGAGGGGAAGATGATGGGGGAACCAGAGGACACTGATATGAGGAAGATGATGGGGGAACAAGAGGACAGTGATGTGAGGGAAGATGATGGGGGAAAAAGAGAACATTGATGTGAGGGGAAGATGATGGGGGAACCAGAGGACACTGATATGAGGAAGATGATGGGGGAACAAGAGGACAGTGATGTGAGGGAAGATGATGGGGGAAAAAGAGAACATTGATGTGAGGGGAAGATGATGGGGGAACAAGATGACAGTGATGTGAGGGAAGATGATGAGGGAACCAGAGGACAGTGATGTGAAGGGAAGATGATGGGGGAACAAGAGGACAGTGATGTGAGGGAAGGTGATGGGGAACAAGAGGACAGTGGTGTGAGGGAAGATGATGGGGAACCAGAAGACAGTGATGTGATGGAAGATGATGGGGAACAAGAGGACAGTGATGTGAGGGGAAGATGATGGGGGAACAAGAGGACAGTGATGTGAGGGAAGATGATGAGGGAAGAAGAGGACAGTGATGTGAGGGAAGATGATGGGGGAACAAGAGGACAGTGATGTGAGGGGAAGATGATGGGGGAACAAGAGGACAGTGATGTGAGGAAAGATGATGGGGGAACAAAAGGACAGTGATGTGAGGGAAGATGATGGGGGAACAAGAGGACAGTGATGTGAGGGGAAGATGATGGGGGAACAAGAGGACAGTCATGTGAGGGAAGATGATGGGGGAACAAGAGGACAGTGATGTGAGGGAAGATGATGGGGAACAAGAGGACAGTGATGTGCGGGAAGATGATGGGGGAACAAGAGGACAGTGATGTGAGGGAAGATGATGGGGGAACAAGAGGGCAGTGATGTGAGGGAAGATGATGGGGGAAAAAGAGAACATTGATGAGAGGGAAGATGATTGGGGAACAAGAGGACGGTGATGTGAGGGAGGATGATGGGGGAACCAGAGGACAGTGATGTGAGGGAAGATGAAGGGGGAACAAGAGGACAGTGATGTGAGGGGAAGATGATGGGAGAACAAGAGAACAGTGATGTGAGGGGAAGATGATGGGGGAACAAGAGGACAGTGAAGTGAGGGGAAGATGATGGGGGAAAAAGAGAACATTGATGTGAGGGAAGATGATGGGGGAACAAGAGGACAGTGATGTGAGGGGAAGATGATGGAGGAACAAGAGGACAGTGATGTAAGGGAAGATGATGGGGGAAAAGAGAACATTGATGTGAGGGGAAGATGATGGGAGAACAAGAGGACAGTCATGTGAGGGAAGATGATGGGGGAACAAGAGGACAGTGATGTGAGGGAAGATGATGGGGAACAAGAGGACAGTGATGTGCGGGAAGATGATGGGGGAACAAGAGGACAGTGATGTGAGGGAAGATGATGGGGGAACAAGAGGGCAGTGATGTGAAGGAAGATGATGGGGGAAAAAGAGAACATTGATGAGAGGGAAGATGATTGGGGAACAAGAGGACGGTGATGTGAGGGGAAGATGATGGGAGAACAAGACAACAGTGATGTGAGGGGAAGATGATGGGGGAACCAGAGGACAGTGTTGTGAGGGAAGATGAAGGGGGAACAAGAGGACAGTGATGTGAGGGGAAGATGATGGGAGAACAAGACAACAGTGATGTGAGGGGAAGATGATGGGGGAACAAGAGGACAGTGATGTGAGGGAAGATGAAGGGGGAACAAGAGGACAGTGATGTGAGGGGAAGATGATGGGAGAACAAGACAACAGTGATGTGAGGGGAAGATGATGGGGGAACAAGAGGACAGTGATGTGAGGGGAAGATGATGGGGGAAAAAGAGAACATTGATGTGAGGGAAGATGATTGGGGAACAAGAGGACGGTGATGTGAGGGAGGATGATGGGGGAACCAGAGGACAGTGATGTGAGGGAAGATGAAGGGGGAACAAGAGGACAGTGATGTGAGGGGAAGATGATGGGAGAACAAGACAACAGTGATGTGAGGGGAAGATGATGGGGGAACAAGAGGACAGTGATGTGAGGGGAAGATGATGGGGGAAAAAGAGAACATTGATGTGAGGGAAGATGATGGGGGAACAAGAGGACAGTGATGTGAGGGGAAGATGATGGAGGAACAAGAGGACAGTGATGTAAGGGAAGATGATGGGGGAAAAGAGAACATTGATGTGAGGGGAAGATGATGGGAGAACAAGAGGACAGTGATGTGAGGGAAGATGATGGGGGAAAAAGAGAACATTGATGTGAGGGGAAGATGATGGGGGAACAAGAGGACAGTAATGTGAGGGAAGATGATGGGGGAAAAAGAGAACATTGATGTGAGGGGAAGATGATGGGGGCACAAGAGGGCAGTGATGTGAGGGAAGATGATGAGGGAACCAGAGGACAGTGATGTGAGGGGAAGATGATGGGGGAACAAGAGGACAATGATGTGGGGGAAGATGATGAGGAACAAGAGGACAGTGATGTGAGGGAAGATGATGGGGAACAAGAGGACCACAGTGATGTGAGGGGAAGATGATGGGGAACAAGAGGACCACAGTGATGTGAGGGGAAGATGATGCGGGAACAAGAGGACAGTGATGTGAGGGAAGATGATGGGGAACAAGAGGACCACAGTGATGTGAGGGAAGATGATGGGGAACAAGAGGACCACAGTGATGTGAGGGGAAGATGATGGGGGAACAAGAGGACAGTGATGTGAGGGAAGATGATGGGGAACAAGAGGACAGTGATGTGAGGGAAGATGGTGGGGGAACCAGAGGACAGTGATGTGAGGGAAGATGATGGGGAACCAGAGGACAGTGATGTGATGGAAGATGATGGCGAACAAGAGGACAGTGACGTGAGGGGAAGATGATGGGGGAACAAGAGGACAGTGATGTGAGGGAAGATGATGGGGGAAAAGAGAACATTGATGTGAGGGGAAGATGATGGGGGAACAAGAGGACAGTGATGTGAGGGAAGATGATGGGGAAAAAGAGAACATTGATGTGAGGGGAAGATGATGGGGGAACAAGAGGACAGTGATGTGAAGGAAGATGATGTGGGAACAAGAGGACAGTGATGTGAGGGGAAGATGATGGGGGAACAAGAGGACAGTGATGTGAGGGAAGATGATGGGGAACAAGAGGACAGTGATGTGAGGGAAGATGATGGGGGAACCAGAGGACAGTGATGTGAGGGAAGATGATGGGGGAACAAGAGGAGAGTGATGTGAGGGAAGATGATGGAGAACAAGAGGACAGTGATGTGAGGGGAAGACGATGGGGGAACAAGAGGGCAGTGATGTGAGGGAAGATGATGGGGGGAACAAGAGGACAGTGATGTGAGGGAAGATGATGGGGGAACAAGAGGACAGTGATGTAAGGGGAAGATGATGGGGGAACAAGAGGACAGTGATGTGAGGGAAGATGATGAGGAAACAAGAGGACAGTGATGTGAGGGAAGATGATGGGGGAACAAGAGGACAGTGATGTGAGGGGAAGATGATGTGGGAACAAGAGGACAGTGATGTGAGGAAAGATGATGGGGGAACAAGAGGACAGTGATGTGAGGGAAGATGATGGGGGAACAAGAGGACAGTGATGTGAGGGGAAGATGATGGGGGAACAAGAGGACAGTGATGTGAGGGAAGATGATGGGCGAACAAGAGGACAGTGATGTGAGGGAAGATGATTCGGGAACAAGAGGACAGTGATGTGAGGGCAAGATGATGGGGGAACAAGAGGACAGTGATGTGAGGGAAGATGATGGGGGAACAAGAGGACAGTGATGTAAGGGAAGATGATGGGGGAACAAGAGGACAGTGATGTGAGGAAAGAAGATGGGTGAACAAGAGGACAGTGATGTGAGGGAAGATGATGGGGGAACAAGAGGACAGTGATGTGAGGGGAAGATGATGGGGGAACAAGAGGACAGTGATGTGAGGGAAGATGATGGGGGAACAAGAAGACAGTGATGTGAGGGAAGATGATGGGGGAACAAGAGGACAGTGATGTGAGGGAAGATGATGGGGGAACAAGAGGACAGTGATGTGAGGGAAGATGATGGGGTAACAAGAGAACAGTGATGTGAGGGAAGATGATGGGGAAACAAGAGGACAGTGATGTGAGGGAAGATGATGGGGGAACAAGAGGACAGTGATGTGAGTGAAGATTATGGGGGAACAAAAGAACAGTGATGTGAGGGAAGATGATAGGGGAACAAGATTACAGTGATGTGACGGAAGATGATGGGGGATCAAGAGAACAGTGATGTGACAAATCTTCATCTATTGTCAAAATATATTTGTACCTGGAAACTTAGCAGTAAGAATGTATACATATATATACATACATTCATATATACATTAATGGTCATATTAATTGGGACTTTGATGAAATAAGGAATTTATTTCTAAAATTAATGTTTATTTGAAAAATAGCTGTAATGATGTGACATATTATTGATTTAATAAGAGATATTACTACCCTTTGTTTTTATATACATTGTTTCAAGGTTTATCACTGAATCAACCAATGTTGAACACATTTTGGCAAGTTCCTCCTCCTGGTACCAGGTTCTAATAACAGCAACAATTAGCTTCTCCACAGATGAACAGTCATGTTTCGCGATCCTCAATTGGGCTGAGGCCAGGAGAGTTACCAAGCCATTTTACAACGTTAATCCCACTCCGAGGAATATCAGCATTTTTCTGGAAGTGTGGCATGGAACATGATTCTGCTGGAAAATGCCTTTTACCTCAGGTAAGTCTCTGTCAAAAATGGGAAGCAAATGAGTTGTCAGGATTACTTGTATTTGTCACTGTTCATCGTTCCCTCAACAATAACAAGCAGTTCGGAGTCTTTAGCAGTAAAACTATCTCATAACATCTTAATGAGTGTTTTGAGGCTTGATTAATGTATCCATTCAGAAGAGGGTCTGCTTTGTTCTGTCTCACTACTACCGATCTGTATCCATGTACTTCAGAATGCGGCACATCTGATAGAGTCCCCACTGCAGCCTTTTTTCGTAGCAACAGTTAATAATTGTTTCTTTGCCGGCTTTCTGGGAGTTCTGCTAACTTCAAAGAGCCTTCATCGAACAGTTGAAGAATCAACATCCACCTATCCACCTTGTCAATTCCTCTCAGTATTTTATCATGTTCTATCTATCCCTCCTGTCCTTCAGTGTCGTCAGGTTGATTTGCCTTGACCTCTCCTCGTTGGTCATGCTCCATAGCTCCGGGATTAGTCTTGTTGCAAACTTGCACACTCTCTAATTTCCTTACGTGTTTGACCAGGAATGAGTTCCATACTGGTGATACTCCAATATTTGCCTGACGTACATAGTGTAATGTCTTGAATGACTCCTTAAATGTGGAAACACTATTCTTAGGTTTGCCAGGCGACCATATGCTGCAGCAGTTATTTGGCTGATGCGCGCCTCAGGAGATGTGTTCGGTATGATGCTCACGCTATGATCCTTTTCTCTAAGTGGGTTTTGCAGCCTTTGACAACCTAGTTTGTCTTCCGCCTGCGGTCCTCTTTGTCCTTCCCAAAACTTGGTGACTTTGCACTTGCTGGGGTTAAACCCCAGGAGCCATTTGCTGGACCAGGCTTGCAGCCTGTCCAAATCTCCCTCATCTTATCCATGCATATTCATTTCTGGCTCATCGGCTCAACTCCCTGTTTTCCCGAGTCCTTTCCCTTAGATACTTTTTCTATGCTCTAGCACACTTGGCTTTGGCCTCTCCACACCTCCGCGTAAACCATAGGTTCACTCTGCTCTTCCTGTTGTTTCTGTTGCCCTTTGGCACCAACTTCTCTGCCTCCCTGCACTTTGCTGTCACGTGTTCCATCATTTCGTTCACTCTGTTCCTCCCTAGTTCTCTTTCCCACTGCACCTCATGCAAGATTTGTCTTACACGTGTGTAGTCCCCTTTTTGGAAGTTTGGTTTATCTCGTCCTTCTCGTGCTATTTCACACTTCATTGTTAATTCTACTGTGTATTCGAAACTCAAAACCACGTGATCACTAGCGCCTCTGGGTATTTCATGTGTGATTTCCCCTATGTCTAAATTTTTCAAGGTGAATACGAGGCACAGTCTTGCTGGTTCATCGCCTCATCTCTCCCTCTCTCTCTCTCTCTCTCTCTGGTTGTGTCCCTAACCTGAAGCTTTGCATCATCGCCTCCAGCATCTTGGTTCTCCACGTCTTGGGTCCCCCATGTGGCTCCAGATTTTACCAGTATTTTCCTTATCGTTGAAATCCACCTCTGATAGTGTGGCCACCTCGTCTAATGTGGCCACCTCGACTAGTTTGTCCACCTCGGCTACTGTGGCCACCTCGACTAGTGTGTCCACCTCGGCTAGTGTGTCCACCTCGGATAGTGTGTCCACCTCGGCTAGTGTGTCCACCTCGGATAGTGTGGTCACTATCGTTCTACTCTCATAATATTCTTGTCTTGGTCTTATGCTGTTCGGTGGTGGATTGCACATCACTGCTGACATCACTCTTGGACCCCCGGTTAAAAGAATTTCTAGCATGTAGTTACCCTCTTCGTGTGTGTGTGTGTGTGTGTGTGTGTGTGTGTGTGTGTGTGTGTGTACTCACCTATTTGTGGTTGCAGGGGTCGATTTACAGCTCCTGGCCCCGCCTCTTCACTGATTGCTACTAGGTCCTCTCTCTCCCCCTGCTCCATGACCTTTATCATACCTCACCTTAAAACTATGTATGGTTCCCGCCTCCACTACGCCACTTTCTAGGCTATTCCACGGCCTGACTACTCTATGACTGAAGAAATACTTCCTAACATCCCTTTGATTCATCTGAGTCTTCAACTTCCAATTGTGACCTCTTGTTTCTGTGTCCCATCTCTGAAACATCCCGTCTTTGTCCACCTTGTCTATTCCGCGCAGTATTTTATATGTCGTTGTCATGTCTCCCCTGACCCTCCTGTCCTCCAGTGCCGTTAGGGAGATTTCCCTCAACTTTTCTTCGTTGGGCAATCCCCTTAGCTCTGGGACTAGTCTTGTTGGAAACCTTTGCACATTCTCTAATTTCTTGACGTGCTTGACCAGATGTGCATTCCAGACCGGAGCTGCATACTCCAGTATGGGCCTGACGTAAATGGTGTACAGAGTCTTGAACGATTCCTTACTGAGGCATCGGAACGCTATCCTTAGGTTTGTTAGACGCCCGTATGCTGCAGCAGTTATCTGATTGCTGTGCGACTCAGGAAATGTGTTCGGTGTTATACTCACCCCCAGATCTTTTTCCTTGAGTGAGGTTTGCAGTCTTTGGCCACCTAGACTATACTGTGTCTGCGGTCTTCTTAGCCCTTCCCCAATCTTCATGACTTTGCGTTTGGCAGGTTAAACTCAAGGAGCCAGTTGCTGTACCAGGCTTGTAGACTGTCCAGGTCTCTTTGTAGTCCTGCCTGATCCTCGACCGATTTGATTCTCCTCATTAACTTCACATCATCTGTGTGTGTGTGTGTGTGTGTGTGTGTGTGTGTGTGTGTGTGTGTGTGTGTGTGTGTGTGTGTGTGTGACCTTTGCATCTACTACTGCAATAATGGATACCTCAGCAGTGCAGTACAGCCAAGTTTTACGTGACAGTTACACAGTAGAAACAAAAGCTAGCTATGTTTTCCCCTGTTATATTCCATCATGCATGATAGTGTTCACACACAGTGTTAAGTCCTGACAGCCTCAGCTAAGAGACTTTAGTAGGATAATGTCAGTGTGTGTTTACGGTAGGGAGCGAGGTAACAGTTTAACAGAATTACCAAACTCTTTACTTCTCCGTGTTAAGATGATCCGGTTATTTGAATATTTTACATCATTCAGCTATTTTTCATATTTCCCATAAAAAATATGCATTGAAGAAATAATATTATAAACAGCAATCACCTGACATTAGTTCCTGACCTCCTCGTAGGGAGAGAAATTTTTTTACAAGAGTGAAAACAAGGGAACCTTATGTCACGAATTTTGCAACTCAAAAGTAAACCAAGTCATGAGATCCAGAACTGGAATATCACTGGAAAAATATCGCTCAGCGAGAGAGGATTACAGAGATGAGTTAAGTGTTGCCTTCCAGCAGGAAACTGAAGCGGCGCTTGAACTTTCCAGAACAGTTGTATATCGTCGGCTTAAGATGAGCGAAGATGAACTTAATCTTGATGATCGACCCAGACATAGCAAGGCAGATTAATGGTGCTCAAGAGCAAGCAATACGACTCAAGAAATCGTAATGACACGATTGCAAATCGTGTCATTACGATTTCTTGAGTCATGTTGACGGCAGTGAAGGGACTTGAGCTAGAGTTCGTCACGGCCACGCTAGCTGGAGATTCGTCTGTAAAAACTTGCATTTGTGGTCATAGAGGTGCCTGTGCTAACCTTCCTATGGTGTAGAAATATACCTAGTTGGATGAATCTTATTGTGGCTAGCTGGTCTAGTGGCTAACGCGACGGGCTGGAGTTTTGAGACTCTATGACCGCGGGTTCAATCCCGGCCGGGGGTATGGTTTAGCAAGCAATACTTGATGATCTTCTGATCGCTTATTTACCAGTACAGTTACTGTTAGAGGTTATCTGTAGTTTGATGTGTCGGCCTGGACCAAGAGGTGTCGAATATAGGAAAATGAAATTCGTCACAGAAATTCAGCCAAAAATCATAATTTAACCAACAGATATTGTCTGCTTCGACTGATTTTTTTACTCAAAGATATGTCTACCTGGAGTCTACCTGGAGTCTACCTGGTGTCTACCTGGAGTCTACCTGGAGTCTAACTGGAGTCTACCTGGAGTCTACCTGGAGTCTACCTGGTGTCTCCCTGGAGTCTACCTGGAGTCTAACTGGAGTCTACCTGGAGTCTACCTGGAGTCTACCTGGTGTCTCCCTGGAGTCTACCTGGAGTCTACCTGGAGTCTACCTGGAGTCTACCTGGAGTCTACCTGGAGTCTACCTGGAGACTACCTGGAGGGTATTCCTGGGTTTAACGCACCCGCGGCCCGGTCCACGACCAGGCCTCCTAGTGGATCAGGGCCTGATCACCGAGGCTGTTACTGCTGGCCGCACGTAGACCAACGTGCGAACCACAGCCTGGCTGATCCGGCAACGACTTTAGGTATCTCTCCAGCTCCCTCTTGAAGACAGCCAGGGGTCTATTGGTAATGCTTCTTATGGCTGGTGGGAGGCTGTTGAACAGTCTTAGGCCCCGGACACTTACTGTGTTTTCTCTTAGTGTACTAATGGCGCCCCTACTTTTCACTGGGGTATGTTGCATCGCCTGCCCAGTCTTTTGCTTTCGTGGGGAGTAATTTCTGTGTGCAAATTAGGAAGCAGTCCCTCCAGGATCTTCCAGGTATAGATTATGATGTATCTCTCTCGCCTGTGCTCCAGGGAGTACAAGTCAAGTGCTTCCAGGCGTTCCCAGTAGCTAAGGTGTTTGATGGAACTTATAAGTGCAGTGAAGGTTCTCTGTACATGAATCATGTTACTGGTCAAGGGTTATTTTTTCTGGTTAGTTGACCTTTTCGTCAACATTCTGTTATAGTGAAAATCTGTTATGACAGGTTTTTTAATATGACTCAAACACTTCCGAGCTTAATTTATTAATACAGTTGTATTATCAACAAGTGGATATATTCCTTTTTCCAGTATTTATACCAGTCTAATCAATTTTCACAACTTATATATAAAAAAAGACTTAGTTTTTACTTACAAAACTTTAGGAAACTCCCCAAAAAATCTTCACTTCACAAGACTATAATGTCTAGCATCTAGTAACGACAACAATGATCTAGCACAGAGTTCCTAACCTTCTCTAAGACCCGCACACCTAGGGAATGTTTGATTATTGTTGTACCTCATACGAAAGTAATATCACATTAGCTGAAGTCAAATTTATAATTTCTCAATCACAAATTGAGTCAAATACAGCGATGCGAGTGAAGCAATTGAGGTAAAAAATTAACTGTTATTCAGTGTATTAAATGCATATTGAATAATTATAAAGATTTTGGTAAAATGAAATGAATTGTGTTTATAATTAGGATTCTTCGTCACGCCCCCTTTGTCACCTCCTGGGGGGCGTGCACCCCAGGAGGTGAGAGATGGGGGTGTGCACCCCAGGAGGTGAGAGATGGGGGCGTGCACCCCAGGAGGTGAGAGATGGGGGTGTGCACCCCAGGAGGTGAGAGATGGGGGTGTGCACCCCAGGAGGTGAGAGATGGGGGTGTGCACCCCAGGAGGTGAGAGATGGGGGCGTGCACCCCAGGAGGTAAGAGATGGGGGTGTGCACCCCAGGAGGTGAGAGATGGGGGTGTGCACCCCAGGAGGTGAGAGATGGGGGCGTGCACCCCAGGAGGTGAGAGATGGGGTGCATGCGCCCTAGCAGGTGAGAGATGGGGGCGTGCACCCCTGGAGGTGAGAGATGGGGGTGTGCACCCCAGGAGGTGAGAGATGGTGGCGTGCACCCCAGGAGGTGAGAGATGGGGGCGTGCACCCCAGGAGGTGAGAGATGGGGAGTGCACCCCAGGAGGTGAGAGATGGGGGCGTGCACCCCAGGAGGTGAGAGATGGGCCAAAACAACATGGGTTCGAATCCTTGGCAAGTCGCAGTGTTGTTACTGGTCAATACCACTTGTTCCTGGTTACAATAATAAAAAATACTGCTTCTTACGGCTAGTACACCGAACGGGGAGTAAAATGAAATTAGCTCAGATGCTCCCACACCACCGTATGTCCTCGGATCATGGTAAAACACCTAGCTCTGCTGGGCGCGTGATTCTTGTAGGATTTGGTAGTCCAGTGCAGCTGGTAGTTTACTTACTAGCGTTGATGCGACAGATGTGTAGTAGGAATTAAAGCAATTTGCCACCTTAGATGTTTCGTGGCGCACCTCGTTATCGATAGTGAGTACTATGTTAGACCTATCTACTGGTTTATCGCTATACCCCAACTGTTTTAGTTGTTGCCAGAGCTTTCTGGGGTTATGCTTATACTCTTCAACTTTTAAGCAGTAGTGCTTTGCCTTTGCTACTACCAAAAAATATTATGTAAGAAACTTCAATCTATCGGTATAGGTTCTGTAGACTGGTTTAAGTCCTACCTTAGCAATAGGAGACAAACTGTCAAAATCAACAAAACGGAATCAGAACCCCTGGCGATAGCATGTGGAGTCCCTTATTCGTTCTATGCTATGTTAACGACATGCCTATCAGTGTCAAGTGCAAACTCCTACTGAGTGCAGATGACAGTGTTCTGTTAGTGTCAGGTAAAGACCCACAAGATATAGCTGATGTTTTAACACTGGAACTGGAGTCCTGCAGCAAATGGTTAGTAGACAACAAACTATCATTACACCTCGGGAAAACTGAAGCCGTTCTCTTTGGCACGAAACATAAACTGAGAAGGGTAAATAATTTTAATGTCCAGTGTAATGGGGAACCCATCACTTTGGTTTCATCAGTAAAATATCTGGGAATCCCCTTTGACCCATGCATGTCAGGAGAATTGATAGCGAACAGTGTAGTAAATAAAGCGAATGTAAGACTGAAGTTCCTGTATAGACAAGCACAGTGTCTACCTACTGAGGCTCGCAGGACCCTATGTCTAGCACTTACACAATGCCATGTGGATTACGCTTGCTCTTCATGGTACTCTGCCTTGACAAAAAAACTGAAAGATAGACTGCAAATCACCCAGAACAAAATCGTAAGATTCATCCAGGTCCTGGGACCAAGAGAACATGTAGGCCAGGATGAATTACAGCAGTTGGATATGTTGAATGTTGAGGACAGAGTAAAACAACTGAAGCTAAATCATGTTTATAAAATTGCTCACAGACAGTGTCCAGAATATCTTGCTGCCAATTTTGTCAAGGTTGGGAACCAAAGCAATCATAGTACTAGGGGGAGAGAGCACAACTTTGTAGTACCCACAGTCATTGGCCAGGTTTCAAACACCTTTTATTGTACAGCAATAAAGGAATGGAACAGACTACCCGCACATGTCAAAGCCAGTCATAGCATGAACCAGTTCAAGAAGACTGCCAAAAGGTGTCTGATGAATGTAGCTACAGAAAGGGAGGGGAATGATTTTCTAATTTTTAGCTAACACACGTGTAAATTTTACCTTATTCACAGTATTGACCCTCGTATTGTAGATAGTCTTAATGACCCTCGTGTAGTAGATAGTCTTAATAGCATGATAATAAGATGTTATCTCCATTATAGAATAATAATAAGATATTATAACTTTTATATTATAATAATAAGGTAAAAGGACCACAATGGAAATAAGTCACTCTGTCTGACTTTTTTGGGTTATCCCAGGTTCTCTACACATATGCTGCTATGTATGATAGTCTATGTAACTGTATTTGTGTATACCTGAATAAACTTACTTACTTACAGTGGGTTAGAGCGTCATGTGGTTTTCGCCTACCATGAGGCGGGCCAAAACAACATGGGTTCGAGTTCTTGGCTAGTCGCAGTGTTTAAATAGCAACGCTTTTCTTGCCGAATAAGGCTAGCGAAAATTTATGTATGCAATAATTTCACAAAAATCTTTCCGAACTTATCGATAAAAAATATATTTCATTGTGTTTGTTTATTATTAAATTAAATTGCGCTTGTTATAATAAGGTTAGGTAAGTTTTCTAATGTACTTCTGGTACAAAATTATTAATTTTTACATTAACATAAATGAAAAAAGTCTTCAAACGTATAAGAGAAAATTTTAGAAAGGACTAAATTTTAAATAAGTTCTTCCTAATTGACCAGTTTTATATATATATATATATATATATATATATATATATATATATATATATATATATATATATATATATATATATATATATATATATATATATATATATATATATATATATATATATATATATATATATATATATATTCCTCTTATCTCCAGGACTCAAGTCCGGCTCACCAGTTTCCTCTGAATCCCTAAATCAATGTTACCTTGCTCACACTCCGACAGCTCGTCAAGTCATAAAACCACGTATTTCCACTTACTTATATATAACATGCTCCCTCACGTCTGCTGGATGTCTAAGACCTTCACATAAAAAACCTTTACCTCCTCTCTTCAACATTTCCTAGGACGACCCCTTCCCCGCCTTTCCTCCATTTCAGATTCTCACGCTCTCCAGGTCATCCAATTTTTCCATTCTTTCTAAATGTCCAAACCACCTCACCAACCCTCCTTGAGCCCTCTGGATAATACTTTTAGTAATCCTTCAACTCCTCCTAATATAATCCTCAGACACAACATCTCCACTGCCTCCAGCCTTCTCCTTGTTGCAACATTGACCACCCAGGCTTCACATCCATATAAGAGCTTTGGTATCGCTATGCTCCCATACATTCCCCTTTTTGCTTCCATGGATAACGTTCTATGTCTCTACATACTCTTTAATATATCATTTACCGTTTTTCCTCATCAGTTGTATGGTTCACCTCGTTTTTCATAAACACACCTGCTGACAACTCCATTTCCAAATATTTGATCACATTCACTTCCTCCATACTCCTTCCCTCCAGTCTGATGTCCAATCATTTATTATCTGTTTTCTTTTTTTGTTACTCTCATCACCTTGCTCTTTCCAATGTTCATTTTAAATTTCCTTCTTTTACATACTATCCCTAATTCGTCCACCAGCCTTTGCAACTTCTCTTCAGAATCTTCCAAAAGTACCATGTTATGGGCATGGTGCCCTCAGTGAGCACCAGTATTCACTAAGGGCAGTTTGTTTAACTACCATCAGTACAGACTCATGCTCTGGCTAACATCACGTGAGGGCAGCCAGTCTTCCAACCTCCAGTACGCATTCATACTCCGACTACTTACATAGGGAATACAGCTAATCTTCCTACCAAAAGTACCCATTCACTTACTTGCTACCTTCACAAGGAGGGCAGCTAGCTTTACTACCACCAGTAGACATCATGTTCCGGCTGCCTTCACAAGGAACGAACCCAAGTCTCCCTACTACCAGCGCACTTCTCTCAGAGTCGTGCTCTGGGGCGAGGCTCAGTGAATGGGCGAGAGAGAGAGCGTGTTGCAGCTCACTACTTATGAAACAATAGCAGGCAAGGCAGCAACAATGACAGCCTCTGCAGTGTAAGCAGCTCACTCTATCTTGCGGTAATAGCTGCGTTTTCCCAGCAATGAGAGTATGGAACAGCGATAAAATACGCTATAGTTCTTGGTCATAATGGTCGGCTACAAGCACCTATTATGCTGGCATGCTCGCTTCACTCACCCAGATAGTATCTTTACTACCTGTTTTGCATTTCATATACTGTACATGATTGAAAGGCGATGCTACTCATTATCTTATGGGTCTTTCGAATATATATTTGAAACAGTAAATGGCTCCACTACGTCTTCTGCTGCTTCATTTCACTTTATTTTTTTTATTTCTCGTAGAGTGAAGAAGTGTTTCTGAACCTACCAGTGACTCGCCTGTGTCACCTCTGTTTGATCTCCCTTGTACTAGTTCTTCCAGTGTGAAACACTCCGTCCTTGTCCACTCTGGCACTGTGATAATATATTGACTGTTCTCTCAGTTCCTCTGGTCATTCCTCGTGGTTCATGCCTCTGTACCGCGACAAATCTGGTTGATTATCTGATGATATTCTCTTTTATTTAGTACAGGATCCACACCCGGATCCACACCCGGACCCACACCCGGATCCACACCCGGATCCTCACCCGAATCCACACCCGGCTCCACACCCGGCTCCACACCCGGCTCCACACCGGGCTCCACACCCGGCTCCACATCCGTCACCATGCTCGACGACTAACCTGACGTGCGGGACGCATTTCCTTTTGCACAACATTCTTGTATTCCTAATTTAATCCGGCGTATATTTATATATATATATATATATATATATATATATATATATATATATATATATATATATATATATATATATATATATATATATATATATATATATATATATATATATATATATATATATATATATATATATATATATATATATATATATATATATATATATATATATATATATATGTCGTGCCGAATAGGCAGAACTTGCCATCTTGGCTTAAATAGCAACGCTCATCTTGCCATATAGGACAAGAGAAAATTTGTGTATGGAATAATTTCGCCAAAATCATTCTGAACCGAACGAAAAAAATATATTTCACTGTGTTTGTTTAGTATTAAATTATTGTAAACAAATCTAAAATATATTTAGTTGGGTTAGGCTAAAATAAATTGTTCTTGTTATAATAAGGTTAGGTAAGTTTTCTAAGTTCCTTTTGGTGCAAAATTATAAATTTTTACATCAACATTAATGAAAAAAATGTATCTTTAAACGTATAGGAGAAAATTTTAGAAAGGACTTAATTTTAAATGAGTTCTTGCTAATTGACCAGTTTTACATATTCGGCACGACATATATATATATATATATATATATATATATATATATATGCAAAACAACCACTGTGAAAGAATAGAGAAATTCCAAGCGCTTTCGTGACTACTCACATTATCAAGGAACTATGAAAGTAAAGCATCCAAGGAAGGTATATAAGGGGTCTGGCCAACACCTCATTATCAGATCTCACAACGGTTAAACACCTGACGCGCGCCGGCCCAACTGGACAGGTCCTTCGCACAACCCACCAACAAACTATTCTACCCAAGAAAATTTTAAAAATTATTATTTGTCCAGTGTATTATTAAATTCTTCCCAAATCCTATTAATTATAAATGGATCTAATTTATATAAACCAAAGGAATATTCATATTATTGTCAAAACTGCTTTTTATGAAACAAGATTCAATAATATTCCTGTCGACCATGGACTTGCTTGATACTACTTTCTCAACTTTTTGAAAATCAATTGGATGGTTAAAATCTCTTGCATGAATAAATAGAGCATTGGAATCTTATCCAGTTCTAATGCTATATTTATGTTGTTTTAATCTTAGTTCGAGATTTTTACCAGTTTGACCGCAATAAACTTTATCGCAAATTTTACCAGGAATCTTATAGACACATCCATCAGCATTTTGGGGGAAATTCTTTATCAAAAGTTTTTTTACTGTATCAAGATTTTTGAATACAACTTTAATATTAAAAGTCTTAAGAAGAGAAGGCATATCAACCAAGTTTTCATGGTAAGAGAGAACCAACAAATTTTTAGTTGAATAAGGCTGGTTGTCCCTTTTTGGATTGTAAAAAGTATTTCTAGCAACTTTAAAAGATTTATCAATTACATTTCTTGGGTTTTTTAAATCATTACCTATTTCATAAATTTTGGATATTTCCTCATCTATGAACTCAGGACTACAAATTCGTAAAGCTCTCAAAAACATTGATGAGAAAACAGACAGTTTGACTCTATCTTGATGCGAAGAATAATAGTGGACATAGGAACAGTTATTTGTAGGTTTTCTGTAAATTTTAAATTTGAATACATTATTACCCTTAATAATTAAAACATCTAGAAAAGGCAATGAGTTATTTTCTTCAAACTCAACAGTAAAGTTTATAGAATGGGCTAAGCTATTTAATTTTCCAACTAAAAATATGTTGGTTCTCCCTTACCATGAAAACTTGGTTGATATGCCTTCTCTTCTTAAGACTTTTAATATTAAAGTTGTATTCAAAAATCTTGATACAGTAAAAAAACTTTTGATAAAGAATTCCCCCCAAAATGCTGATGGATGTGTCTATAAGATTCCTTGTAAAATTTGCGATAAAGTTTATTACGGTCAAACTGGTAAAAATCTCGAACTAAGATTAAAACAACATAAATATAGCATTAGAACTGGACAAGATTCCAATGCTCTATTTATTCATGTAAGAGATTTTAACCATCCAATTGATTTTCAAAAAGTTGAGAAAGTAGTATCAAGCAAGTCCATGGTCGACAGGAATATTATTGAATCTTGTTTCATAAAAAGCAGTTTTGACAATAATATGAATATTTCCTTTGGTTTATATAAATTAGATCCATTTATAATTAATAGAATTTGGGAAGAATTTAATAATACACTGGACAAATAATAATTTTTAAAATTTTCTTGGGTAGAATAGTTTGTTGGTGGATTGTGCGAAGGACCTGTCCAGTTGGGCCGGCGCGCGTCAGGTGTTTAACCATTGTGGGATCTGATAGTAAGGTGTTGGCCAGACCCCTTATATACCTTCCTTGGATGCTTTACTTTCATAGTTCCTTGATAATGTGAGTAGTCACGAAAGCGCTTGGAATTTCTCTATTCTTTCACAGTGGTTGTTTTGCATATTCTGAAATCACCTGTTTACTGTGATCTTATTGCATATATATATGTATATATATATATGTATATATATATATATATATATATATATATATATATATATATATATATATATATATATATATATATATATATATATATATATTTATATATATATATATATATATATATATATATATATATATATATATATATATATATATATATAAATATATATATATATATATATATATATATATATATATATATATCACCCATCTTTTCTACTATTAACTGTGGTCTTTTGTAACATACAAATTTACACAACTATACGAGTTGTGTCTTCGGGTCTCCTAGAGTACCTTGATCAGCATCACTGTTGGTCCACGTTGCATCTCCGCTTGCAGCTGTGCATTATGTCTTACTCCACAGCGTCCTCATCCAAATTATTTAAATTTTCAACCACCTTACTGGCCATCTGCGCTTTCAGCATCCATCTATGTCCCTTTCATCGTGTCTTAATTTAAACAACTTGTCCCTATCAACCTCATCAATCCGTAATATTTTTTTTATATCGTAATAATGTTTCCAAATCACTAAGGTAATTAAAATCAATTACTTCAGCCTCTCGTCATAGTGCATTCCTCTCAGAACCGGTACTAGTATGGACACAAACCATAGGACGCTTTATTTTTAAAAGAGCTAGCACACGTACTTAACTAAATGAGGGCTCCACGCTGGGGCTGTGTACTCAGTGAGTTGCCTAAAGAATGAGAAAATTGTGCAATATTTGGGAATCTTTATTGTGGAAACGTTTCACCAGCCAGTGGATTTTTCCACTTGTAACTCTACCTCCTGCTGCTTCAACTCACCTGTTCGGAGTATATAAGGAACTTCTCTGCGCATATGCTGTACTTTTCTCAAGACTGATGGACTGAACACATCGATTCCAGGCTGAAGGTCTGATTACTTCAAATGTCTTCTCATCTTCCACTGTTCCTCTCTGTATTGTTCAGAAGAAGCCACTGGCTGGCGAAACTTTTCCTAAATAAAGATTTACGTGTATAAGTTCCGAACAATTCCTTGCTTAAGCTCATGACTACTGTTCTGAAGATTATTAATCTTACATATGCTGACGTCATTCAGTTTACGTGAAATTCCTGTCGAATGTTTGGTGTTATACCTATCCCCACTTCCGATTCTTACACTGATATTTACACTTCTCTTTCTCCTGTATTCTGTATTGTCTACTCTCTCCTCCAGTCTGCATAACTTTTCATCTGCTGGACTGCTCTACACAGGTCACTCGCTGGACCACATCTGACGTCTGTTGTGGTCTTCCATACATTTATTTCTGTTCATTCTTGTTTAAATTCTTCTCATTCGTTAAATTTTTCTCATTCGTTCAGTGAGGCAACTGTTAGTGAGGACAGCACGATGTATTGACGTCATAAATTTCATTGCAGAGAAGAGAGATTCACAGCAGTGAGTTGTACCAAAAACAGCAGAGGGAAGTCAGTTTTCTGGTTTTGCTTCAGGGATTTGTTTTCAAAAGTCACTTAGAGATGAGCTTTTATATACTAGCTTCTAACCCACATCTTCCTGCGGCTCAATAACCTCTTGTTTCTACTGAAACAACATCCGAGGCAAAGGATGCAACATCAGGACATCCATCGTTGATGACATCAATCACTAAAAGATTCACAAGAAATGCAAAACACGGCTTTTTCACTTCCTCAAGCCTGTTCTCAAAATCACTGTAAAGTGTTCATAAGTTTCCGTCGTATTTGGGAAACTTATCAAATTTCTAGTTGCCAGATCTTTTCGAGAAAGCTTTATTTCGTTCTCAAAACTGAAAACTGATTAGCAAGTTCTGTAATAACTTTGTTCCTTCTTAGAAGTGCCAGATTTAAATACTGAAGGTGATACATTACATCTGTAAAGAACATCAGATCCTGTACCCATTCGTGATCTTCTAGTTTGTATTTTTCTTTTCTCTCTTGAAAGAATTGGCTCATAAAGAGCAACAAACTTATTTTTTATTGGTAGTTGACAGCCATCTTACAATACAGTAGAATGAAAGGTCACTTGGCTTCTCTTCACGCTCCAGCTCAATATTGTTTTTAAATTCGCGGTGTGTCTTTGCACTTGTCCGAATGGAATCCACAATTTCTAATATGCAATTTATGACATTGTTGAACTTGTAGTGTTTTCTTATTAAATGTTCAAAGTGGATGATACAATGGATAAAGAAACAATCAGAATAGTTAAGATCATGTGTCAGTTGCCCAACAAGGTCATTATTTTGACCTAGCATAGTTGGTGCTCCGTCAGTTGCAATGCAAAGCTTTAATTCCATTTTGATGTCAATACCTAATGTGGTTTCCTTTACGTTTATCAGGTCTAAGAATTATTCCTTCACATTTCCATCTTTTGTTACATAGTGAACAAATATAGCTGAGGGATATGTTGAATGACTGCAGATTCATCCAGTGTTAAGCTGAAAGCAATGTAGCTTTTTAGATCATTCTGCAGTGAACATACGATGGTAGAAATAATTTCAGAAATGTGTCTTTCAGTAGTGCAGAGGGGGAGAGGAATTTGTCCTATTGCATATTAAAGTTTTAAGTTCCCTGGAGCGAGAATTACAATCACGTCACTAACATTCATTTTACAAATTCTCCATGACTGTAGAGTAGTTTACTTCGAGCAATATTCCAAGGTATAACAAAACTATCTTTAGTAGCCAAATCACTTTGCTTACGCAGGGAAAACAGGCTAATTTGTTGAGTGACTAAATTAGATTTCAAAAATTATGTCTTAATTCTTCGCAGTTCTGATTCAGGAGGAAATTCAGAAGCAAATTTTTAATGGTTATATTTATAAGCGTGTATGCACCTGGAGAAGAGAGGAATGTAGAGGAGAGAGAGAAATTTTGGGAGATGTTAAGTGAATGTATAGGAACCTTTGAACCAAGTGAGAGAGTAATTGTGGTAGGGGACCTGAATGCTAAAGTAGGATAAACTTTTAGAGAGGGTGTGGTAGGTAAGTTTGGGGTGCCAGGTGTAAATGATAATGGGAGCCCTTTGATTGAACTTTGTATAGAAAGGGGTTTAGCTATAGGTAATACATATTTTAAGAAAAAGAGGATGAATAAGTATACAAGATATGATGTAGGGCGAAATGACAGTAGTTTGTTGGATTATGTATTGGTACATAAAAGACTGATGAGTAGACTTCAGGATGTACATGTTTATAGAGGGGCCACAGATATATCAGATCACTTTTTAGTTGTAGCTACACTGAGAGCAAAAGGTAGATGGGATACAAGGAGAATAGAAGCATCAGGGAAGAGAGAGGTGAAGGTTTATAAACTAAAAGAGGGGGCAGTTAGGGTAAGATATAAGCAACTATTGGAGGACAGATGGGCTAATGAGAGCATAGGCAATGGGGTCGAAGAGGTATGGGGTAGGTTTAAAAATGTAGTGTTAGAGTGTTCAGCAGAAGTCTGTGGTTACAGGAAAGTGGGTGCGGGAGGGAAGAGGAGCGATTGGTGGAATGATGATGTAAAGAGAGTAGTAAGGGAGAAAAAGTTAGCATATGAGAAGTTTTTACAAAGTAGAAGTGATGCAAGGAGGGAAGAGTATATGGAGAAAAAGAGAGAGGTTAAGAGAGTGGTGAAGCAATGTAAAAAGAGAGCAAATGAGAGAGTGGGTGAGATGTTATCAACAAATTTTGTTGAAAATAAGAAAAAGTTTTGGAGTGAGATTAACAAGTTAAGGAAGCCTAGAGAACAAATGGATTTGTCAGTTAAAAATAGGAGAGGAGAGTTATTAAATGGAGAATTAGAGGTATTGGGAAGATGGAGGGAATATTTTGAGGAATTGTTAAATGTTGATGAAGATAGGGAAGCTGTGATTTCGTGTATAGGGCAAGGAGGAACAACATCTTGTAGGAGTGACGAAGAGCCAGTTGTGAGTGTGGGGGAAGTTCGTGAGGCAGTAGGTGAAATGAAAGGGGGTAAAGCAGCTGGAATTGATGGGATAAAGATAGAAATGCTAAAAGTAGCTGGGGATGTAGTTTTGGAGTGGTTGGTGCTATTATTTAATAAATGTATGGAAGAGGGTAAGGTACCAAGGGATTGGCAGAGAGCATGCATAGTTCCTTTGTATAAAGGCAAAGGGGACAAAAGAGAGTGCAAAAATTATAGGGGGATAAGTCTGTTGAGTATACCTGGTAAAGTGTATGGTAGAGTTTTTATTGAAAGAACTAAGAGTAAGACGGAGAATAGGATAACAGATGAACAAGGAGGCTTTAGGAAAGGTAGGGGGTGTGTGGACCAAGCGTTTACAGTGAAACATATAAGTTAACAGTAATTAGATAAGGCTAAAGAGGTTTTTGTGGCATTTATGGATTTGGAAAAGGCGTATGACAAGGTGGATAGGGGGGCAATGTGGCAGATGTTGCAGGTGTATGGTGTAGGAGGTAGGTTACTGAAAGCAGTGAAGAGTTTTTACGAGGATAGTGAGGCTCAAGTTAGAGTATGTAGGAAAGAGGGAGATTATTTCACACAAGGATGTGTGATGTCACCGTGGTTGTTTAATATATTTATAGATGGGGTTGTAAGAGAAGTAAATGCGAGGGTCTTGGCAAGAGGCGTGGAGTTAAAAGATAAAGAATCACACATAAAGTGGGAGTTCTCACAGTTGCTCTTTGCTGATGACACTGTGCTCTTGGGAGATTCTGAAGAGAAGTTACAGAGATTGGTGGATGAATTTGGTAGGGTATGCAAAAGAAGAAAATTAAAAGTGAATACAGGAAAGAGTAAGGTTATGAGGATAACAAAAAGATTAGGTGATGAAAGATTGGATATCAGATTGGAGGGAGAGAGTATGGAGGAGGTGAATGTATTCAGATATTTGGGAGTGGACGTGTCAGCGGATGGATCTATGAAAGATGAGGTGAATCATAGAATTGATGAGGGGAAAAAAGTGAGCGGTGCACTTAGGAGTCTGTGGAGACAAAGAACTTTGTCCTTGGAGGCAAAGAGGGGAATGTATGAGAGTATAGTTTTACCAACTCTCTTATATGGGTGTGAAGCATGGGTGATGAATGTTGCAGCGAGGAGAAGGCTGGAGGCAGTGGAGATGTCATGTCTGAGGGCAATGTGTGGTGTGAATATAATGCAGAGAATTCGTAGTTTGGAAGTTAGGAGGAGGTGCGGGATTACCAAAACTGTTGTCCAGAGGGCTGAGGGAGGGTTGTTGAGGTGGTTCGGACATGTAGAGAGAATGGAGCGAAACAGAATGACTTCAAGAGTGTATCAGTCTGTAGTGGAAGGAAGGCAGGGTAGGGGTCGGCCTAGGAAAGGTTGGAGGGAGGGAGTAAAGGAGGTTTTGTGTGCGAGGGGCTTGGACTTCCAGCGGGCATGCGTGAGCGTGTTTGATAGGAGTGAATTGAGACAAATGGCTTTTAATACTTGACGTGCTGTTGGAGTGTGGGCAAAGTAACATTTATGAAGGGGTTCAGGGAAACCGGCAGGCCGGACTTGAGTCCTGGAGATGGGAAGTACAGTGCCTGCACTCTGAAGGAGGGGTGTTAATGTTGCAGTTTAAAAACTGTAGTGTAAAGCACCCTTCTGGCAAGACAGTGATGGAGTGAATGATGGTGAAAGTTTTTCTTTTTCGGGCCACCCTGCCTTGGTGGGAATCGGCCAGTGTGATAATAAAAACAATAATAATAATTTATGGTGAAGCTTTAAATGACTGGCTGTAAAGTGGCAGATGGTTGTATGACAAAGCATAAAGTCTTTTCACCCTTAACAGTAAAAGCAAAATCGTCCATCCATTGTTGGTTAAACAATGGAAGGACGTATTCGTATTTCAGTTTTATACTCTTCTGTTGTTCGATAATTCTAACAAGGGTTTTATAACTAAAATCAGTCTTAAGTATTCATTAATCAGAAAAGTAATTATCTACACTTAACTGCATTAGTTATGTTCTGTTACCACCGCAAGTTACACACTTGTGTGGTAGCAGAACCTTGAGATACATTAGACAATTTTTTGGGTAGAATGTAAGTTGTGTTTTACGAATAGGTAAAACTTGCGATTTTGGCTTAAATATCAACGTTCTTCTTGCCGAATAAGGCAAGCGAAAATTTGTGTATGCAACAATTTCGCAAAAATCATTCTGAACCTAACGAAAAAATATATTTCACAATGTTTATTATTAAATTATTGTAAACTTAGCTAAAATACATTTATTTGGATTAAGCTAAATTAAACTGCGTTTGTTAAAATAGGATTAGGTAAGTTTTCTAAGATGCTTTTGGTACAAAATTATTATTTTTTACGTTAACTGAAAAAAATATGTTTAAATGTATAAGAGAAAATTTTAGAATGAATTTAATTTTAAATGAGTTCTTACTACACAGACACACTAATATATATATATATATATATATATATATATATATATATATATATATATATATATATATATATATATATATATATATATATATATATATATATATATATATATATATATATATATATATATTCACATTTTCAGTACTAAGCTCTCATTTTTTAGAGATATTGTTTCTCTCTTCTAAAATAAAAGCCAGCTTTAGTTTAGAGAGTTGCGAATTTAGGGAACCTTCCTGTATGAGGGCATGTGGCACTAGTGACAGGCACAGCCTTAAGAACTGGCACGTTAATTAACTGGTAGTTACGCAGCCTTCACACCTCACACCGCTGCTGACGGCACCCAAATGAAGGATTTCCACGGTCACCTGTTATTAAGGCTGCTGCGGTGAGTCAGGCTGATGCCGACTCCTTCTCTAACACGCCAGCCTCTCTTACATTTCTTGGCGTAGTTGTGTCCTCTTTATAAGGATGCAACTCACACAGTCTGCAACTCACAATAGTCTGCAACTCACAATAGTCTGCAAACTCCTAGGTAACTCTCCTACAAGTCTTCCTTTCTTGGGGAGGGTCGATGGTGCTCCTGCAAGCAGCAGTTCCTGGCGCAACCTGCTACTGTTTGCAATAGCTGCCTGGGTGTCCTGCCGAGGAGGGACAGGCACCTAGCAACGTCTGTTGACAATGGATGAATTCCCTACAATGTTTGTTAACTGATCATTCTCTGAAAATTGTTCATGATTGTAATCATGTGTTCACGATTCATTACCTCTGAAACTTGTCATGATTGTGACCAGCTCTACCTGGAGCTCATTACCTTTATTAATTATCATTATTGTAACCAGATTTAGTTCATTACCTTTGTAATTAGTCATGAGTGTGACCAGCTCTACCTGGAACTCATTACCTTTGTACTTGGTCACGATTGCGACTAGATCTAGTTCATTACCTCTGTAACTTGCTCAGCTATCAAAACTTTGGGGTCCAGTCCCTGGACCAATTATGTACCTCTGTAATCTTTTGACTACCACCCACAGAATGGGTATGGGGTACATAATAAACATATTAAACTAACTCATCCAAAAATTTAATTTAATAATATGTTGTGGTTAAACACTCGTGAATATACACATAAAACGTTTTGCTGTGAAGGTGTTGCCGTCCTGGGAGTTTAATAATTCCTACTTTAACCACCAGGCCCGGTGGCCTTGAGGCTAAACCTCTCGCTTCACACGCGGAGGGCCCGGGTTCGATTTCCGGCGGGTGGAAACATTTCGACGCGTTTCCTTATATCTGTTGTCCTGTTCACCTAGCAGCAAATAGGTACATGGGTGTTAGTAGACTGGTGTGGGTCGCATCCTGGGGGACAAGATTGAGGACCCCAATGGAAATAAGACAGACAGTCCTCGATGACGCACTGGCTTTCTTGGGTTATCCTGAATGGTTAACCCTCCGTGGTTAAAAATCCGAACGAAATCTTATCTCACTATACAAAGACCATGAGAAAAATGAGATCATATATGCAAAGGTACATATTAGGTAAATCGACCTGTAGTGAGGTCAGGTGAGATGACCTCTTCTTAAAGTTCCTGTGTCTCAAAACGGGCTGGACAAAAAGTGTTGAGGGAACAGGTATGTCAACGTGAAAGATATATTATAACTTCCTGTTGACAAAGAATCACACACATGTACAACAACTGAAGATCTTTACTTTGTAGACGTTTCGCCCTCCGGTGACTTTGTGATTACAATAAAAAAACAAACATAATATGAAAAATTTAGAAATGTATACAAAAGATGGTGATAGACGAGGTATTCAGACCCTCAGCCGAGGAGCAGATAACAAGCACTGTAGTCTGGAGACAACGATGCTCACCACCTGCTCTTAGTGGTATCTCACAGAGACCTATTACGAGCATTGAGAATTGTAATACTGTTTGTTGCATTACCGCTCAGAGGATGAGTTGCAGTGCATAATAAACAATCCACTCACGCGGCACTGCAACAACAATTGAGATAATGATTACAAATGAATTGCAGTTTCCGAATTTCCCAGAAGACTATATTGATTGACTGTCATTAAAAGAGGTATTTCAAGAGAATCCAGAGTATATTATGTCATGGAAAGGACGAGATAACAGTTGAACTTCTCTCAAGGTACCATTGTAATGGTACACATGGTATTCTGGTGGCAATTTCAACGTGAGGATAGACAAGTTTTCAGATTCCGCTGAAAAACTGGTATTTAAAACCCGAGACGTGTGCAAAATATTTGGAGTTGTGCAAAAACTCTGAACATAACATCAACACTTCGACGCTTTACTAAGGTGTTGGTGACAGTTGTATCCTGAGGGAGAATTGTGTCCACGAGCGTGAGACAGCCTGGAGTCGGCCTATCAGACAATACTGTGAGCTTTGTCCTGGATATATTTATATACGAAATATTTTCATATACTCTAGATATATTTGCAAATCCCTATATATTTAATTAAAGGCAATTAAATATATGAGGGCTAATACACTGTGGGCAATGTGCAAGACAATAGTGAAAAGTTTGATTAATAAGACGCATGTGTGGCACTTGTGTATTTTTCTTGAGAGGCGCGTCGTCTACACTTCAGAGTATCAGTCTAATATAGAGGCTCGGATATGGAACCTTTGATAATGGAGCCAGTGGAAGAAATTGACAGATGAAGCAGTTGAAGAAGTGGTCACGTGGGGGCGGGGCCCACTGCAGGAAGTGGGTCAGGTGTCAAGGCAAGTCTAACTGCTACCTGCCCTTACTTGACCTTCTTACACACCTGCTACCTGCCCTTACTTGACCTCGTTAGACACATGCTCCCTGCCCTTACTTGACCTTGTTACACACCTGCTACCTGCCCTTACTTGACCTTCTTACACACCTGCTACCTGCCCTTACTTGACCTTGTTACACACCAGCTACTGCCCTTACTTGACCTTGTTACACACCTTCTACCTGCCCTTACTTGACCTTGTTGCACACCTGCTCCCTGCCCTTACTTGACCTTGTTGCACACCTGCTCGCTGCCCTTACTTGACCTTGTTACACACCTGCTCCCTGCCCTTACTTGACCTTGTTGCACACCTGCTCTCTGCCCTTACTTGACCTTGCTACACACCTGCTCCCTGCCCTTACTTGACCTTGTTACACACCTGCTACCTGCCCTTACGTGACCTTGTTACACACCTGCTCCCTGCCCTTACTTGACCTTGTTACACACCTGCTTCCTGCCTTTACTTCACCTTGTTACACACCTGCTCGCTGCCCTTACTTCGCCTTGTTACACACCTGCTCCCTGCCCTTATTTGACCTTGTTACACACCTACTCCCTGCCCTTACTTGACCTTGTTACACACCTGCTCCCTGCCCTTATTTGACCTTGTTACACACCTGCTCCCTGCCCTTATTTGACCTTGTTACACACCTACTCCCTGCCCTTACTTGACCTTGTTACACACCTGCTCCCTGCCCTTATTTGACCTTGTTACACACCTGCTCCCTGCCCTTATTTGACCTTGTTACACACCTGCTCCCTGCCCTTACTTGACCTTGTTACACACCTGCTCCATGCCCTTATTTGACCTTGTTACACACCTGCTCCCTGCCCTTATTTGACCTTGTTACACACCTGCTCCCTGCACTTACTTGACCTTGTTACACACCTTCTCCCTGCCCTTATTTGACCTTGTTACACACCTGCTCCCTGCCCTTATTTGACCTTGTTACACACCTGATTCCTGCCCTTACTTCACCTTGTTACACACCTGCTCCCTGCCCTTACTTGACCTTGTTGCACACCTGCTCTCTGCCCTTACTTGTCCTTGTTACACACCTGCTACCTGCCCTTACTCAACCTTGTTACACACCTGCTACCTGCCCTTACTTGACCTTGTTACACACCTGCTCCCTGCCCTTACTTGACCTTGTTACACACTTGCTCCCTGCCCTTACTTTGTTACACACCTGCTCACTGCCCTTAACCTTTTTGATGACCTGTTCTCTTCTCATGACCTTGTTACTGACCTGTTCTCTTCTCATGACCTTGTTACTGACCTGTTCTCTTCTCATGACCTTGTTATTGACCTGTTTTCTTCTCATGACCTTGTTATTGACCTGTTCTCTTCTCATGACCTTGTTACTGACCTGTTCTCTTTTCATGACCTTGTTACTGACCTGTTCTCTTCTCATGAACTTGTTACTGACCTGCTCTCTTCTCGTGACCTTGTTACTGACCTGTTCTCTTCTCATGACCTTGTTACTGACCTGCTCTCTTCTCATGACCTTGTTACTGACCTGTTCTCTTCTCAGGACCTTGTTACTGATCTGTTCTCTTCTCATGACATTGTTACTGACCTGTTCTCTTCTCATGACCTTGTTACTGACCTGTTCTCTTCTCATGACATTGTTACTGACCTGTTCTCTTCTCATGACCTTGTTACTGACCTGCTCTCTTCTCATGACCCTGTTACTGACCTGCTCTCTTTTCATGACCCTGTTACTGACCTGTTCTCTTCTCATGGCCTTGTTACTGACCTGTTCTCTTCTCATGACCTTGTTATTGACCTGTTCTCTTCTCATGACCCTGTTACTGACCTGTTCTCTTCTCATGACCTTGTTATTGACCTGTTCTCTTCTCATGACCTTGTTACTGACCTGTTCTCTTTTCATGACCTTGTTACTGACCTGTTCTCTTCTCATGAACTTGTTACTGACCTGCTCTCTTCTCGTGACCTTGTTACTGACCTGT
>NC_091313.1:34724590-34754590 GCF_038502225.1 Cherax quadricarinatus
GTGTTTGTCTCCTCTTTTTTAAATCAATGGAACTATATTTGATGTCTTCCATACCTCGGGTAGTCGCCCTGTTTTGACAGATGAGTTGATTGTTGTTACTGGTACACAGAGAGCCTCCACTCCCTCTCTCAGAGCCCATGGAGAGATGTTATCCGGCCCCATCGCCTTTGAGGTATCTAGTTCGCTTAGCCGTTTCTTCACCTCGCCTAAATATGTAGGCGAGACGTCGTCGTAAGCTTCTCTCTTTTATGTGCGGGTTATTTGAGTATCTAACCTAACCTAACCTAACCTAACCTACCCTAACCAAACCTAACCTAACTTAACCTAACCTAACCTAACCTAACCTAACCTAACCTAACCTAACCTACCCTAACCTACCCTAACCTAACCTAACCGAACCAACCTAACCCAACCCAACCCAACCCAACCCAACCCAACCCAACTCAACCCAACCCAACCCAACCTAACTTAACTTAACCTAACCTAACCTATAAACCCAACCTAACCTAACCTAACCTAACCTAACCTAATATAACCTAACCTAACCTAACCTAACCTAACCTAACCTAATATAACCTAACCTAACCTAACCTAACCTAGAAACCTAACCTAACCTAACCTTACCTTACCTTACCTTACCTTACCTTACCTAACCTAACCTAACCTAACCTAACCTAACCTAACCTAACCTAACCTAACCTAGAAACCTAACCTAACCTAACCTAACCTAACCTAATATAACCTAACCTAACCTAACCTAACCTAATATAACCTAACCTAACCTAACCTAACCTAACCTCACCTCACCTCACCTCACCTCACCTAACCTAACCTAACCTCACCTAACCTAACCTTACCTAACCTCATTTGACCTAACCTCACCTAACCTAACCTTACCTAACCTCATTTGACCTAACCTCACCTCACTTAACATAAACTAACCACACCTAACATAACCTAACTTCACCTAACTTAACCTCTCCTAACATAACCTAACCTAACTAAACCTAGCATATCCTTACCTCACCTAACCTAACCTGTTGTTTGACTTTCATTAGACATTTTTTTATGGAGGCATTATTTTTTTAAGAAAAACTTTGGCACACGAGTCTGTATCTTTGTTACAGAATTCCATCTGCCAGTCAGTGGCACTGACCTGAAAAAATTATTCACTGATAACTCATCATGGTGCCGCCGTAAAATATTACGGGCAGTAAACTTGAGACTTGGATATGTTGGTAACTACAGAATGAGTGGAGCTCTAACCCACTGCAGGTAATAATATATTTTATTATAATCGTGGGGAGCGCTCAACCCGTAGGATTATACAGCGCATGTGGGGGGGGGGAAGGAAGGTATTCAGACACAATTCAGGGGACCGGAGCACAGATCCAATTCGCAGTAACAAGGAACCTCCTTTAAGGGGTCTACTGCAGGTAAATAATGAAAACTCAGTTGAAACCTAAAACTAGGCCTAGTTTTAGGTCTCAACTGCCACTGGATCGAGCACCACCCGTTCTGTGATTTGTTTGCGATTGTGTTATGATTTCTAGAGTCGAGTTAAGGTACTTAGGTATTGATAGGTCGTATTGTGAGTCATAACGACAGCTCTTAAAGATATTATGTTCGTCCAAACCTGGTCAAAAGATGCAGAAATCTTAGTAATTCACGTGGTTTTGATTAAGGACAATAATAGGCAATTATGTACGTTGTTCAGGAAGCCAGAAGTCAGCTTGTTATGTAAGACACATATGCAACAGTTAGGTATCTTTATTATGAAACGTTTCGCCTACACAGTAGGCTTCTTCAGTCAAGTACAGAAAAGTTGATAGAAGCAGAAGATACTTGAAGACGATGTAATCAGTCCATCACCCTTAAAGTTTTGAGGTGGTCAGTCCCTCAGTCTGGAGAAGAGCATTGTTCCATAGTATGAAACAATATGGAGATGAAGTGACAGGATGGACCTTTTTATAGCGCCAAGAGGTGAGACGTAGGCCACTAGGAGAGGTAAGAACTCAGATGTTGAGAGGTCAGGTCCCTCTCAAATCCAGCCGCTCTCACTAGTGGCCTACGTCTCACCTCTTGGCGCTATAAAAAGCTCCATCCTGTCACTTCATCTCCATATTGTTTCATTCTATGGAACAATGCTCTTCTCCAGACTGAGGGACTGACCACCTCAAAACTTTAAGGGTGATGGACTGATTACATCGTCTACAAGTATCTTCTGCTTCTATCAACTTTTCTGTACTCGACTGAAGAAGCCTACTGTGTAGGCGAAACGTTTCATAATAAAGATACCTAACTGTTGCATATGTGTCTTACCTAACAACCTGTCGGTATTTTATACCATTTTAATGTTCAGAAGTCAGCTATTTATGGATCATCTGACTGAATGAGATTAAAGTCACCAAGAAATATTAAGTGATACTTGCTCAGTGTTCTTCCTACTCATCCGTTAATCTTCAACTTCAACACATTCTTTCACTTCATTTACATTTCACACAATTTTATTCACTGTTCTCGTAACTTGTACTCGATATATACAAGATTTCTAATGACAATATGCATTTACATCTTTCGTATTCCATTATTTCATCCTGCTTTTCAGTACGGCAACAAGATCTTCTAACTCCTTCAACTATACGAGGGAAGATGCTTAAAAATCTTCAAGAAGGAACATGATAAAGTAATTCAAGATGTTGATCAGCTAGGTTGTTGTGTCTCCGTCACAATGTGCAACGTGAGGAACAAGATTATTATTATAATCAAGGGGGAAGCGCTAAACCCGGAGGATTATACAGCGCCTGGGGGGGGGATGTGGAAGGCATTCAGGCTTAATTCGGGGAACTGGAGCACAGATCCAATTCCCTAAATCAAGAGCCCCTCACCAACATCAAGGAACCTTCCTTGGCTAACCATGTGTCAGTAAGGTCACCTATTCTCAGCTTCGGTAGTGGAGGACATGAGTCATGGAATTATTAACAGGTAAATAACACATTAAGTACATCTAACCCATAAAAGCAAAATAAGAGACGCCATCAGTCATTCCAGGAAAATTTTGAGACGTCTGCACCCCTAAATAAATTGTTGTTTGCCAGGAACACTGTCTACACTCTTAGTTAGCAGACACTAGCACAGGGACACTGTCTACACTCTTAGCAGACACTGGTACAGAAACAGTGTCTACACTTGTAGTGAGCAGACACTGGAACAGGAACATTGTCTACACTTGTAGTGAGCAGACACTGTGACAGGAACATTGTCTACATTCGTAGTGAGCAGACACTGTGACAGGAACAGTGTCTACACTCGTAGTGAGCAGACACTGGGACAGGAACAGTGTCTACACTTGTAGTGAGCAGACACTGGGACAGGAACAGTGTCTACACTTGTAGTGAGCAGACACTGGAACAGGAACACAGCTGGAGTCGTACAAATTATTTTCACCACCGTCATCGTGTTTGTGGATTCACATTAAACTCACTTTTTTGTGTTTCAGCACCATGAGAAAGAGATAGGCATACCAGAGGCTAGACCACAGGCCAGACCAGAGGCTAGACCACAGGCCAGACCAGAGGCTAGACCACAGGCCAGACCAGAGGCTAGAAAACAGACCAGACCAGAGGCTAGATCACAGGCTAGACCAGAGGCTAGACCACAGGCCTGACCAAAGGCTAGACCACAGGCCAGACCAGAGGCTAGACCACAGGTCAGACTAGAGGCTAGACCACAGGTCAGACCAGAGGCTAGAGCACAGGCCAGACCAGAGGCTAGACCACAGACCAGACCAGAGGCTAGACCACAGGTCAGACTAGAGGCTAGACCACAGGTCAGACCAGAGGCTAGAGCACAGACCAGACCAGAGGCTAGACCACAGGCCAGACCAGAGGCTAGACCACAAGCCAGACCAGAGGCTAGATCACAAGCCAGAACACAGGCCAGACTAGAGGCTAGACCACAGGTTAGACCAGAGGCTAGAGCACAGGCCAGACCAGAGGCTAGACTACAGGTCAGACTAGATGCTAGACTACAGGTCAGACTAGATGCTAGACCACAGGTCAGACCAGAGGTTAGAGCACAGGCCAGACCAGAGGTTAGACCACAGGCCAGACCAGAGGCTAGACCGCAGGCCAGACCAGAGGCTAGAGCACAGGCCAGACCATAGGCTAGACCACAAGCCAGGCCAGAGGCTAGACCACAAGCCAGGCCAGAGGCTAGACCACAGGTCAGACCAGAGGCTAGACCACAGGCCAGACCAGAGTCTAGTCCGCAGGCTAGACCAAAGGCTAGACCACAGGCCAGACCAGAGGCTAGACCACAGGTCAGACTAGAGGCTAGACCACAGGTCAGACCAGAGGCTAGAGCACAGACCAGACCAGAGGCTAGACCACAGGCCAGACCAGAGGCTACACCACAAGCCAGACCAGAGGCTAGATCACAAGCCAGACCAGAGGCTAGACCACAGGCCAGACTAGAGGCTAGACCAAAGGTTAGACCAGAGGCTAGAGCACAGGCCAGACCAGAGACTAGATTACAGGTCAGACTAGATGCTAGACCACAAGTCAGACCAGAGGCTAGAGCACAGACCAGACCAGAGGCTAGACCACAGGCCAGACCAAAGGCTAGATCAGAGGCCAGACCAGAGACTAGACCACAGGTCAGACCAGAGGCTAGACCACAAGCCAGACCAGAGGCTAGACTACAAGCCAGGCCAGAGGCTAGACCACAGACCAGACCCGAGGCTAGACCACAGGCCAGATCAGAGGCTAGACCACAGGCCAGACCAAAGGTTAGATCACAGGCCAGACCAGAGGCTAGACCACAGGTCAGACAAGAGTCTAGACTACATGTCAGACCAGAGGCTAGAGCACAGGCCAGACCATAGGCTAGACCACAGACCAGACCAGAGGCTAGACCACAGGGTAGACCTGAGGCTAGACCACATGCCAGACCAAAGGCTAGACCACAGGCCAGACCAGAGGCTAGACCACAGGTCAGACTAGAGGCTAGACCACAAGTCAGACCAGAGGCTAGAGCACAGACCAGACCAGAGGCTAGACCACAGGTCAGACCAGAGCCTGGACCACAGGTCAGACCAGAGGCTAGACCACAGACCAGACCAGAGGCTAGGCCACAGGCCAGGACAGAGGCTAGACTACAGGTCAGTCCAGAGGCTAGACCACAGGTCAGACCAGAGGCTAGACCACAGTTCATACCAGAGGCTATACCACAGTTCAGACCAGAGGCTAGACCACAGGTCATACCAGGGGCTAGACCATAGACCAGACCAGAGGCTAGACCACAGGCCAGACCAGGGGCTAGACCACAGGCTAGACCACAGGTCAGAACTGAGGCTAGATCTCAGGCCAGGCCAGATGGTAGATCACAGGCCAAACCAGACTCTAGACAATAGGCCAGATCAGATGCTAGACCAGAGGCCAGACCAGATGCTAGACCACAAGCCAGACCTGTGGCTAGACCACAGGCCGGTCCAGAGGCTAGACCACCGGCCAGACCAGAGGCTTGACTAAAGGTCAATGGTAACAACTTTATACTACGAGCAAGCACTCACAGTCACATGGATAAAAGAATTTCCTGCTCCCTGAACCTCTCTGGCTCGGCAAATTGTTCATCGTATATATTCTCAGTATTTCCCTGAGCGCTCTTTGAACTTGAAGAAGCGTTCTCTCCAAGAACTTTGGTGTAATAAACTGACCAATAAGCTCTCCATTAAGCCTTAGTGCCTTTGTTTTGCAACTTGTCGATATTTTTTACCTGCTACGCTCACCCCTATACTCTCTTAAAAGCACTCTATGTACACACACATACACCCGCAATTGTGTACACTCATATGATGTTTATATAACGCATCCAATCAGTCGCTTCCGAGAAGAGCACATAGAGGGAGGTGCGATTCCCTGGTGAACACTTCTCCATTTCTTGGTATTTCTCCGGCGTGTTTGTATTCTGTTGCTGCCATCTGACATCGGCACAACAAAGGCCTCGCTGGCTAGCACCAGTTGCTCTTTACTCCGGCTCTCATCTCTCCCTAGTTCTCAACCCCAAGCTCTCTCAGCTCTCCCTAACTCTCAACCCTAAGTTCTTCCTAGATCTCAACCCAAGGTCTCTCAGCTCACAACCCCCAAGCTATCTCATCTCTCCCTAGTTCTCAACCCCAAGCTCTCTCAGCTCTCCATAACTCTTAACCTCAAGCTCTCCCTAGATCTCAACCCAAAGTCTCTAACCTCTCAACCCCAAGGTCGTTCAGCTCTCATTAACTCTCAACTTCCAAGCTCTCTATGTGGAATATTACTTGAAAATGTAGAACACCAGCAGTAACAGCCTGGGTCTCCTGCAATGGGTCATTTATCTACGTCCCACGTTCCTGTAACAGAGCGATTATAACCAGTGTTAACACTCGTCATGATAACCTATATTCTCCCATATTTCATGTATGTCACCTGGAAAGTCGTGGGCGATTTTTACCTTGGGTTTGAGCAATCGCCCTCGTGTCACAGCGTCGTATGGTTGGTCTACTCACCCTTACACTTAACCTTACACTTCAGTGACACGAGATGTTAGAGAGGTTCAACTTACTCGGGTGTGTGTATCGTACCCATACGACACTTCGAGTCTTAACACCGGTATTGATGACTTCAGTGAAGGGAAGATGATTCCACTCTTCTGTTGAGTCACGTTGAGTGATTACGTAACATAGAAATTTTCGTTGGACACTAGTGTTATTGTTCATTTAGTCTGTTCAACACACCACATAATTTTAGAATTGTCTCAGTGTCACTCGAATTACAATCACTTACTTGTTCACGAGATTCACTCGTCAGTGGTAATATGTCCGGGTTTAATGTTTATGGTAGGGAGAATTACTAGCGATATCTAGCTTAGCAAAGATAACTATTGCAGTTTCAACACTGTGTCTCTGCTTCAGTTCTCCTTAATAATCGTTCAACCACGAATAAATGACACAGAATGTACACTGTTTGACCACAAATTTACATTTCAACGCATGTGATCGTTAACTAAAGTTCTATCGTGCTACTTGTTCCCTCGCTATTTTGGATTTAGCTTGCAACAGTCTTGCAATACTAGAGAAATAGACACCCAGAGACCACCTGTGGCATCGTCTGTACCTCCTTATATTGGCATAATAATGCTGGCACCATGTCTGAAAACCATGGATGGCTGCCAAGACTATGTTTTGCCTGGTTCTGATGCATTTCACATTAAAAGAATCTTACCAGCTAAATAATAATGCTAAGAGCTTATTTCTAAGACTGTGAACTAGGGATTTCTCGAACAAACGCGGTTAGATACATATCGTGGGGTCTGAGGAGCAGGAGAGAATGGCGTGTGGACCACGTCCCAGTCTAGCCTGTGCATCTCATCTTGTAACCAGTCCAGTCTAATTTTCCTTGGTAAGGAACACGTGCAGGATAAGAGCTGTTTGCTTCGGCATACAGATCTTAGATCTTAAAAACACCCTCGTTCCACATTTGGTCAACAGATGTTGAAACTAGAGAGAGGGTTTTCAGTTCCCTTATGATAGGGGTTGCCGCTCCTTCATTCTGCTCGCCCCCCGGTCGGAGATAAATTTCTTCACTCTGAGCTCCTAACCCCCAAGCTCTCTCAGCTCTCCCTGGCTCTCAACCACAAGAACTCTTAGCTATCAACCCCAACACCAAGCTGTCTCAGTTCTCCTTAGCTCTCAACCTTAAAGTCTCCTTGTACTCCCTAGCTAACAACCCCCTCCCCTCCTCCCCAGTTCTCCAAGTAATAGAAACCTTGGCCATAAGACCCGTAAGAATTTTGAGGTAAACGAGTTTTTCTTCAGAAGTTTTTAGGTCACTCCTAAAGGATGGGTAAAACTTGGGTAGACATGTGGCATCCTGAGCATAAGTTTTATAGGACACCATTTTTTTTTTTTTGCATATATATGAAACGGCTAGTTTTGAACTTCACAAGCTTACGTACCTTTCATTGAAGTTATACCTAGTCCAACAAGGCTTTTGTATTCCTCATAAAATTTCCTATAAGTTGAGACTATCTGTACACTTCTGAGATCTTTAACTGTGAATATACAAGGAAGACTCAGAATAAAATAAGCATAAAAGATGTGAATAAAAGACATCGTACTGAAGTATGAATAGTTTATTATAATTTATTAAAAAAATTACAAATTACGTACAGAATTTAATGGTCCTTTTCAGTACTTTATACATGTTCCTGATTGTCACAAGACATTTTGCATTTGCAAAATGACGTAAAAGAAGAAACAGCTTTGCGACACCGGCATCGTTTCTTACGACAGCTCTTGCAAGTACAGGTAAGATTTACATCATGAGGCAACTCACTACTGCAAGATTCTGGCGTGAGTGATGCGTCATCACCACTGATGGTCCAGCCAAAATCTGTTGGATCTACTAGCTCATTTATGTTCAGCACTGTTGAACATGAGTACACAATGCACAAAGATTTTCGCAAGTAACCCTGCAATGAAGAGCTTGTGCAAGGTAGGCGTTGCAGGTTTAGTACACTAGATTTGGTCATCATTTCAAGTTGAAAGTGCATCTAATGTCTGGAATATTGAGTTTGGTTGTTGAACCTTCACCACGTATTCCTCAGCAAGCTTAGAGGATTTAGTATTAGAATTGGTAAGCCCCGACCAAAGTTGCGCAGACACTTTTCTGGGTGTGCCTTGAGCGATGATACTGATGATACTGATGATACTGTGGTAAGTAAGTAAGTAAGTAAGTAAGTTTATTCAGGTAAACACAAATACAGTTACATAGAATTATCATACATAGCAGCATATGTGTAGGGAACCTAGGATAACCCAAAAAAGTCAGACAGAGTGACTTATTTCCATTGGGGTGCCTATCATACTGGTCACATCAGCTCCTGTGACAAAAATATCATGCAAGGACGCCTGTGGCAGGACCTATCGTTTCTACAAGAGAGTGGATTGGTATGATTACTGATTCCGATTTTCTCATCCATAGTTCAGCGAGTGTAAGAATGAATATCACAAAAATATCTGCGTAGTTTGAAAGCATATTTACACATTACAACTATTGTTTACCTGCGTGGAAAACGTGAGCAATAACACGTAAGTCATCCTTCTCAACAGGTACTTGAAGAGTATCATTGATTGTTATAATAATAATAATAATAATAATAATAATAATAATAATAATAATAATAATATAATAATAATAATATCTTTATTTACTACCAGTACTTGTACAATGCATACAGACCATAGCTGACATCAATGACATACTACTATATAGAAAGCCCCTTGTTATGCTGAGCATTTCGGTCAAATTAGGTCAGTTTTGTCCCAGGATGCGACCCACACCAGTCCACTATCACTCAGGTACCAATTTTACTGATGGGGAACATAGACAACCTGTGTAAGGAAACACACCCAATGTTTCTACCCGGCCAGCAGTCGAATCCAGACCCTTGCCGTGTGAAGCGAGAGCTTTTGCCACTGGGCCACGGGGCACCGTGAAGCTTCTGACGTTTTATGCTACCTCGGTGTAGGTTCACTGTCAAGCAACATGCCACTAAGGACAGTTTACCATTTTTGATTAGTTGATACTTTCTTAAGATACTCTCTCTGGGCATCTAGATTTAAACTTCTGTTATACAATGAGGCACAAAATCTGGCCATCTGCACAGGAAGCTTCGTTGTTGTAGCACTAGAAGCCAACGATTGTGGTTCCACATAAGACCTTTTTCTCTCAGTGTTTTTTACTGATGATTGAAGGTAGTTGGTAAAAAAATAGTCAACACCACAAAATTTACAGATATTATTCACGTTATAGTAAAACATTGTTAACAGGAGGCCTGGTCACAGACCGGGCCGCGGGGGCGTTGACCCCCGGAACTCTCTCCAGGTAAACAGGTCGTCAAATTTATTGTTTCCTTTAACTTACATCCTTCCAAACTAATTCATAACATCAACAACGATACTGAGAAAAAATGAAGGCCTGAGCTTGCTACCACCAGCAGCTCACAAGACTGCCATCCCCATGAGCCCCTTCGGGGCGTGGCAGATGGCAGACCAGAGGCCTAGCTTCTCCCTACGAGCCCCGTGAGGGCGGGGACTGTGGCTAGGCCTGGGGACACTTGGTCCCAAAGATGAGGGGGTACTTGTACCTCCTCCCATGAGAGACTTAGGTCTCGAGACACTCCCCAGAGAGGGAGCCAAGGCCGGCTCACCACTACTTGAAAAAGACCCGGACCGGGAGAGTACCGGCGAATAAATAAAAAAAAAAAACGATACTGGTTTTCAGGATATGATCTTTTTGAAAATTTCTGTCTGTGATTTCTATTTTTTCTTTTTTTCTTTTTTTCTTTTTTTGGTCAACTCGGACATGAGTTGAAACTTCATGGGTTTAGTAGTATCACCAATTCACCACTTATATGTATTAAAGAAAAAGGTGAAATATAGTAGGCAAGAATTCCTGCTAGTGCTATTTCTCTCTCATTGGATATATTAACTTTTCTCAGAACCTTAAGTTAATGAATGATGACATTACTCACAGTTTTTTTTGTCTGTATGTCTGATTGTCCTACACTTAGAAAAGTGAGGAGCTTTTGCCTGTGAAAAAGTGGGTATGAGGGGGTTATAAACCTCTCCTCTCCAAACATGGAGAAAAATTTTTTTGCTGTAATCAAAACTGGAGGATCTCCTTGACATTCAATGCCTTAATACATTTACTGGTTAAAATGTTGTGAAGTTTAAATTCACCTTTTCGGAAGAACAGGCTTTTTTTTCACATACTGAAGTATCTATTGGAATTTGGATTCCTTCCTATTTCTGAGGCTTCCTGTTAATTCTTGACATATTATCAGCTCGTAATCAATTGGAGTATTATTCAAATGTTTAATTATCTTTTCGTAATTTTAGATTTGTTTTAATAAAAATAAATAATGACGTTTTCATGAAATCCCGAGATATACTATAAAAATTGTTAGTTAGGCAACAGTGATTGTTAAAAGTAGTAAAACAAGGCAGTAATAATTACTTCAAACCTGACGCCATGTTACCACTGCTACCAACATGTTTACCAGAGCTACCAACATGTTTACCAGTGCTACCAACATGTTTACCAGTGCTATCAACATAATTACCAAAGCTACCAACATGTTTACCAGTGCTACCAACATGTTTACCAGTGATACCAACATGTTTACCAGAGCTACCAACATAATTACCAAAGCTACCAACATGTTTACCAGTGCTACCAACATGTTTACCAGTGCTATCAACATAATTACCAAAGCTACCAACATGTTTACCAGTGCTACCAACATGTTTACCAGTGATACCAACATAATTACCAGAGCTACCAACATGTTTACCAGAGCTACCAACATGTTTACCAGTGATACCAACATGTTCACCAGAGCTACCAACATGTTTACCAGAGCTACCAACATGTTTACCAGAGCTACCAACATGTTTACCAGTGCTACCATGTTTACCAGTGCTACCAACATGTTTGCCAGTGCTACCATGTTTACCAGTGCTACCAACATGTTTACCGCTGCTACCAACATGTTTGCTACTGCTACCAACATGTTTACCAGTGCTACCAACATGTTTACCACTGCTACCAACATGTTTACCACTGCTACCAACATGTTTACCAGTGCTACCAACATGTTTACCACTGCTACCAACATGTTTACCAGTGCTACCAACATGTTTACCAGTGCTACCAACATGTTTACCAGTGCTACCAACATGTCTACCACTGCTACGAACATGTCTACCACTGCTACCAACATGTCTACCACTGCTACCAACATGTCTACCACTGCTACCAACATGTCTACCACTGCTACCAACATGTTAACCACTGCTGCCAACATGTCTACCACTGCTGCCAACATGTCTACCACTGCTACCAACATGCTAACGACTGCTACCAACATGTCTACCACTGCAACCAACATGTCTACCACTGCTACCAACATGTCTACCACTGCAACCAACATGTCTACCACTGCTACCAACATGCCTACCACTGCTACCAACATGCTAGCCACTGCTACCAACGTGTCTACCACTGCTACCAACATGTCTACCACTGCTACATGTTAACCACTGCTACCAACATGTCTACCACTGCTACCAACATGTCTACCACTGCTACCAACATGTCTACCAATGCTACCAACATGCCTACCACTGCTACCAACATGTCTACCACTGCTACCAACATGTCTACCACTGCTACCAACATGTCTACCACTGCTACCAACATGTCTACCACTGCTACCAACATGTCTACCACTGCTACCAACATGTCTACCACTGCTACCAACATGTCTACCAATGCTACCAACATGCCTACCACTGCAACCAACATGTCTACCACTGCTACCAACATTCTACCACTGCTACCAACATGTCTACCACTGAAGATTGAGACACTTATGCAGCATATGGGAATCTTTATTCAGGAAACGTTTCGCCACGCAGTGGCTTCATCAGTCCAATACAAAGAGTAAGGCGTAAGGAGAGGAGGAGAATGAGGTAATCAGTCCCTCAACCTGGAGTCGATGTGTTCAGTCCATCAATCTTGTAGAATGTACAGCATAGGCAAAGCAAAGCAAACAAGTTTAGGTAAGATCCCAATGGGATGAGCGGGGAAGACGGGACAGATGAAGAATAGCTCTGGAGAGGAGTGTTCTTAGTAAGAGAAATAGAGCCAGGGCTTAACCCAGCAGCTAAGGCGATCGTGGGGCAGACTTGAGAACAGGAATAGCAGGGACTGTTGCATTGAACTTGTTGTAGTTGAAGTCTTGAATCTTGAGTAGCTGGCAGCAGGCTAGGTCACATCAAAGGGTAGAACACATATCGGAGTTATAGGAGTAACTGAGGAGGCAGGTTAGCAATGGAGCCATTTTCCTGAATAAAGATTCCCATAAGCTGCATAAGTGTCTCAATCTTCAACATGTCGGTTTTTCAAACCATTCATCACAAATGTCTACCACTGCTACCAACATGCCTACAACTGCTACCAACATGCCTACCACCGCTACCAACATGCTTACCACTGCTACCAACATGCCTACCACTGCTACCAACATGTCTACCACTGCTACCAACATGTCTACCACTGCTACCAACATGTTAACCACTGCTACCAACATGCCTACCACTGCTACCAACATGCCTACCACTGCTACCAACATGTCTACCACTGCTACCAACATGTCTACCACTGCTACCAACATGTCTACCACTGCTACCAACATGTCTACCAATGCTACCAACATGCCTACCACTGCAACCAACATGTCTACCACTGCTACCAACATTCTACCACTGCTACCAACATGTCTACCACTGAAGATTGAGACACTTATGCAACATGTCTACCAACATGTCTACCACTGCTACCAACATGTCTACCACTGCTACCAACATGCCTACCACTGCTACCAACATGCCTACCACTGCTACCAACATGCCTACCAATGCTACCAACATGCTTACCACTGCTACCAACATGTCTCCCACTGCTACCAACATGTCTACCACTGCTACCAACATGTCTACCACTGCTACCAACATGTCTACCACTGCTACCAACATGTCTACCACTGCTACCAACATGTCTAACACTGCTACCAACATGCCTACCACTGCTACCAACATGCCTACCACTGCTACCAACATGCTTACCACTGCTACCAACATGCCTACCACTGCTACCAACATGTCTACCACTGCTACCAACATGCCTACCACTGCTACCAACATGCCTACCAATGCTACCAACATGCTTACCACTGCTACCAACATGTCTACCACTGCTACCAACATGTCTACCACTGCTACCAACATGTCTACCACTGCTACCAACATGTCTACCACTGCTACCAACATGTCTACCACTGCTACCAACATGTCTAACACTGCTACCAACATGCCTACCACTGCTACCAACATGCCTACCACTGCTACCAACATGCCTACCAATGCTACCAACATGCTTACCACTGCTACCAACATGTCTACCACTGCTACCAACATGTCTACCACTGCTACCAACATGTCTACCACTGCTACCAACATGTCTACCACTGCTACCAACATGTCTACCACTGCTACCAACATGTCTACCACTGCTACCAACATGTCTAACACTGCTACCAACATGCTTACCACTGCTACCAACATGTCTACCACTGCTACCAACATGTCTACCACTGCTACCAACATGTCTACCACTGCTACCAACATGCCTACCACTGCTACCAACATGTCTACCACTGCTACCAACATGTCTACCACTGCTACCAACATGTCTACCACTGCTACCAACATGTCTACCACTGCTACCAACATGTCTACCACTGCTACCAACATGTCTACCACTGCTACCAACATGCCTACCACTGCTACCAACATGTCTACCACTGCTACCAACATGCTTACCACTGCTACCAACATGTCTACCACTGCTACCATCTTTCCAAGATAAAAAGTTACTAAAATAATGTAAATTTTCCCTAACACAATTTCGTGTAAACTTTTGCTTATATTTACTTTTTATTATCAGAGCAAATTTTCATAAACTTCCTTTATTACCGCCAAAAATAGTTTCAAAGGAAATTTTGTGAGAAATATAAATACCAGAAGTATATGGAGTTCAAAACTAGCGACTTCACGTATCAGCGAAAAACAAAATAGTGTCCAATAAAACTGATGCCCGGGATGTCACATGTCTACAAATGATTTTACACATCCTTTAGACATGACCTAAGACACTCTGATGATGGAACTCCTCCATATCGAAATTCCTACGGGTCTTATGACCCGGGACTCGACTACAGCTCTCACCCCCCCAGTTCTCCTAACTCTTACCCCCAGCTCTCCTAGCTCTCACCTCCAGTTCTCCTAGCTCTCACCCCAGCTCTCCTAGCTCTCACCCCAGCTCTCCTAGATCTTACCCCAGCTCTCCTAGCTCTTACCCCAGCTCTCCTAGCTCTCACCCCAGCTCTCCTAGCTCTCACCCAGCTCTTCTAGCTCTCACCCCAGCTCTCCTAGCTCTTACCCCAGCTCTCCTAGCTCTCACCCCAGCTTTTCTAGCTCTCACCCCAGCTTTCCTAGCTCTCACCCCAGCTCTCCTAGCTCTCACCCCAGCTCTCCTAGCTCTCACCCCAGCTCTCCTAACTCTCACGCCAGCTCTCCTAGCTCTCACCCCAGCTTTCCTAGCTCTCACCCCAGCTCTCCTAGCTCTCACCCCAGCTTTCCTAGCTCTCACCCAGCTCTTCTAACTCTCACCCCAGCTCTCCTAGCTCTCACCCCAGCCTTCCTAGCTCTCACCCCAGCTCTCCTAGCTCTCACCCCAGCTCTCCTAGCTCTCACCCCAGCTCTCCTAGCTCTCACCCCAGCTCTCCTAGCTCTCACCCCAGCTTTCCTAGCTCTCACCTTCAGCTCTCCTAGCTCTCAACCCAGCTCTCCTAGCTCTCACCCCATCTCTCCTAGCTCTCACCCCAGCTCTCCTAGCTCTCATCCCAGCTTTCCTAGCTCTCACCCCAGCTCTCCTAGCTCTCACCCCAGCTTTCCTAGCTCTCACCCCAGCTTTCCTAGCTCTCACCCCAGCTCTCCTAGCTCTCACCCCAGCTCTCCTAGCTCTCACCCCAGCTCTCCTAGCTCTCACCCCAGCTCTCCTAGCTCTCACCCCAGCTCTCCTAGCTCTCACCCCAGCTCTCCTAGCTCTCAACCCAGCTTTCCTAGCTCTCACCTCCAGCTCTCCTAGCTCTCAACCCAGCTCTCCTAGCTCTCACCCCAGCTCTCCTAGCTCTCACCCCAGCTCTCCTAGCTCTCACCCCAGCTCTCCTAGCTCTCACCCCAGCTCTCCTAGCTCTCACCCCAGCTCTCCTATCTCTCACCCCAGCTCTCCTATCTCTCACCCCAGCTCTCCTAGCTCTCACCCCAGCCCTCCTATCTCTCACCCCAGCTGTCCTAGCTCTCACCCCAGCTCTCCTTGTCAAGCACGTCAAAAAGTTAGAGACCGTACAAAGGTTTGCAACAAGACTAGTTCCAGAGCTCAGGGGAATGTCCTACGATGAAAGGTTGAGGGAAATCGGACTGACGACACTGGAGGACAGAAGGGTCAGGGGAAACATGATAACGACATACAAGATACTGCGGGGAATAGACAAGGTGGACAGAGACAGGATGTTCCAGAGAGGGGACAGGAACAAAGGGTCACAACTGGAAGCTGAAGACTCAGACGAGTCACAGGGACGTTAGGAAGTATTTCTTCAGTCATAGAGTTGTCAGGAAGTGGAATAGCCTAGCAAGTGAAGTAGTGGAGGCAGGAACCATACATAGTTTTAAGAAGAGGTATGATAAAGCTCAAGAAGCAGAGAGAGAGAGGACCTAGTAGCGATCAGTCAAGAGGCGGGGCCAGGAGCTGAGTCTCGACCCCTGCAACCACAATTAGGCGAGTACAATTAGGTGAGTACACACACACACACACACACACACACACACACACACACACACACACACACACACACACACACACACACACACACACACACACACACACACACACACACACACACACACACACACACACACACCTGGTCAAGCACATCAAGAAATTAGAGAAAAGTTCCAAAGTCTGCAAGAAGACTAGTCACGGAGCAAAGATTGATGTCCTAATATTTCTTCTCTAATTCCTTATTTTAGTAACAAAGTTCACTTTCTCAACAAAAACGAGAACTTTATTTATTCTAACATAAATACAAATATATATCCAGAGTTTAAAAGGATTATAACCATTATAATATTAACTCGGCAGCGAACCCGTTAAAAACGCGAAGTTACAGATTTAATTTTGAAAACCAGAAGTGGAAGTTAAGGACGGAATATGCATCACTATATATTTTTTAAGTCTCTCATATGACAGCAAATGTCATCCCCGTTTTCTCTGACTCGTCATTTATTTCTATAAACAACTTACTTTCCAGCGCTCCAGAACACCCATCACATTATCTACATAATGAATATTAGTCTAACTAAAAAAAAATGCATTATCAGATGCAAAAACACTTTTGTAATTGTTTCTTGTTTTTATGACGCTGAATAACTCGTTATATGCGAAGTTCAGCCATAAAAGATATTAAGTTTACTGTACTTTGAGGTCTCGTTATTTACTCTAACAAAGCAAAAGATCTTTTTAAAAGAGTTTCCCCTCGTATGTGTAACATTGTAGGCTCGAACCAATGGACTCCGATAAGGGTACATACATTAATCCTTGCTTAGGTAGGTATTAGGTCACATCCTGTTAGGTAGGTTTAGGTTGCCTAAGACTGTTCAGAACCTAGGGAGAGTTATGCTAGCTGTCTTCAATAGACCTCTGGTTGTTTTCAAGAGGGAGTTGAACAAACACCTAGAGTCAGTATTTGACTAGCCAGGCTGTGGTGTGTATGTTGGATTGCGCACTACCAGCAGTAATAACATGGCTGATCAGGTCTTGATCCACTAATAGCCCTGGACATGTACTGTGACTAGGGGGCGTTGACCCCCGCACCACCCTCCAGGTATACTCTAGGTATGAACACAGTTAGCTGTTAGAGGTCCTATTATGATAGTTGTCTATATGTAATCTTACTATTTCTGCTTAACACGAAGCTAAACTAGACGTATTTCGGTAGCTGCAAGACCCTAGAAATACGCCTCCGTATTCCATAACCCCCGTGTCCTGTGTCTCAGTGCATGTGACTTGAATAGTGCAGAGTGCGGCATAAAGCAGTTAAACATCACCTCTGGGGATCTGAAGGGAATCAGAAGGAGCATTCACAAGTCACAGTGTGCAAACTAATATCTTGATTTCTTCAATAAACATGGTAAAGTTTTAGGGGGTCAACGCCCCCGCGGCTCGGTCTGAGACCAGTCCTCGTGGTGGATCAGGGTCTGATCAACCAGGCTGTTACTGCTGGCAGCACACAAACTGACGTACCAACTACAACCCGGTTGGTCACGTACTGACTTTAGGTGCCCGTCCAGCGCCCTCTCGAAGACAGCCAGGAGTCTATTGGTAATCCCCCTTATGTACTAATTCTGTATCAGAGTTTTCAGAGGGACTAATGAGACCGATATCCTAAAATACAAAAGCACATTAAGCTTGAAGCCGCTCAGATGGAAGAGTTGATGCTAATCAGACGCGACATGAAAAGCTCAATTTCAATTTTTCAATATTCTCCTTCCCCCTCCCTCCTCCCACCAACACACTAAAGCAACCTGGAACTTACACTGGCCAAAATCGATCCAAATTTTATTTAAGACCGACCAGCTTTTAGAAAGTAAGTAAATAAATAAGAAAGCAACCAAGCTTTCTTGTACATAACATACAAACTTCTAAGAACGGTCTTCTTAGCACACAGATGTTACAGACATATGAAAGAACAATAAGTTAATTTAACCTAGTATAACCCAACACTGAGATATTTCTGGTCAGAGGAGACATTCTCCAATTATTTCCCCGTAACCAATATGATTAACACAATTGGCACATGATAACTTACGCTGCTTATCTTCAAGAGATTTGTGAAACACGTGAAGAATGTGTGTAATTCATGGAAGTCTGTGAAGTGCTAAGATATAATGTTGTAATATTATTCAAGGAAGGAGTCTGTACTACAGTGTGTCTTGGGGGAATTACTTGCCAGTGTTGACATTTCTTTGACGGATGATAATGAATTTAAATGAAGACTTTGATATAATCTTCCAGCTCTCTCTCTCTCTTGGTCTTAGTATAAGAATATATTAAACTGTTAGTTGAAGTGCTTTAGTGAAAATAAATTCATTTATTTAAATTAAATGCCTTAGTGCGAAGGAAATAGGGACAGAGGGTGTTGAGAGAATAAAATTAATAGGGACACACGATGTTGAGAGAGGAAAATTAACAGGCATACAGGGTGCTGAAAGAGGGAAATTAATAGGGACACACGATGTTGAGAGAGGAAAATTAACAGGCATACAGGGTGCTGAAAGAGGGAAATTAATAGGGACACAGGGTGTTGAAAGAGGGAAATTAATAGGGACACAGGGTGTTGAAAGAGGGAAATTAATAGGCACACAGGGTGTTGAAAGAGGGAAATTAATAGGGACACAGGGTACTGAAAGAGGGAAATTAATAGGGACATAGGGTGTTGAAAGAGGTAAATTAATAGGGACATAGAATACTGAAAGAGGGAAATTAGTAGGGACAAAGGGTGTTGAAAGAGGGAAATTAATAGGGACATAGGGTGTTGAAGGAGGTAAATTAATAGGGATACAGGCTACCGAAAGAGGGAAATTAATAGGCACACAAGGTGTTGAAAGAGGGAAATTAATAGGGACACATGGTACTGAAAGAGGGAAATTAATAGAGACATAGGGTGTTGAAGGAGGGAAATTAATAGGGATACAGGGTACTGAAAGAGGGAAATTAATAGGGACACAGGGTACTGAAAGAGGGAAATTAATAGGGACACAGGGTACTGAAAGAGGAAAATTGATAGGGACACAGGGTACTGAAAGAGGAAAATTGATAGGGACACAGGGTACTGAAAGAGGGAAATTAATAGAGACACAGGGTACTGAAAGAGGGAAATTAATAGGGACACAGGGTACTGAAAGAGGAAAATTGATAGGGGCACAGGGTACTGAAAGAGGGAAATTAATAGGGACACAGGGTACTGAAAGAGGGAAATTAATAGAGACACAGGGTACTGAAAGAGGGAAATTAATAGGGACACAGGGTACTGAAAGAGGAAAATTGATAGGGGCACAGGGTACTGAAAGAGGGAAATTAATAGGGACACAGGGTACTGAAAGAGGGAAATTAATAGAGACACAGGGTACTGAAAGAGGGAAATTAATAGGGACACAGGGTACCGAAAGAGGGAAATTAATAGGCACACAGGGTGTTGAAAGAGGGAAATTAATAGGGACACAGGGTACTGAAAGAGGGAAATTAATAGAGACACAGGGTACTGAAAGAGGGAAATTAATAGGGACACAGGGTACTGAAAGAGGGAAATTAATAGGCACACAGGGTGTTGAAAGAGGGAAATTAATAGGGACACAGGGTACTGAAAGAGGGTAATTAATAAGGACATAGGGTGTTGAAGGAGAGAAATTAATAGGGATACAGGGCACTGCAAGAGGGAAATTAATAGGGACACAGGGTACTGAAAGAGGGAAATTAATAGGGACACTGGGTACTGAAAGCCGTCATTTGAACTCTAGAGTTTTGCGACTCTCACCTTAAGTCGGGTAAATCCTTCCCATATGGTTGTTCTGCTTTATTTCATGAGTACAGCTGGAGATGTGTTGCTCAGCAAGTAATGAAAAAAAATGTATAGTTTGCGTTGCAAGAAGTTGAACAGTGAAATTAAAAGATCAAGTCGATATTCAGGAGTACCAACTTTCACAAACCCGATATTCAGGAGTACCAACTTTCACAAACCCGATATTCAGGAGTACCAACTTTCACAAACCCGATATTCAGGAGTACCAACTTTCACAAACCCGATATTCAGGAGTACCAACTTTCACAAACCCGATATTTAGGAGTACCAACTTTCACAAACCCGATATTCAGGAGTACCAAGTTTCACAAACTTAGCTATCACAAACCCGATGTTCTCATATTTTTCTTACCTCTTTCAAACTGCTTGAGCTTAAATGGTTTATCCTTATCATTACTCTGTGTTTAATAGTGATATAACCCATGATTTGTTTAACCCCAACTTCTCCACTGCTGTGAGCACCTAAGTTTGTAAGGTGGCGCCCCCTACTGTCTGCACTTTTTGTGTCGAGTGCTGTTTCTGCTACTGTGCCCACTGCTGTGAATATGCCAATTTCTTCTGCTGTATCCCCTACTACAAGTATCTTTTTCTGTTTCTACCACTGTAAATTATGAAGTGAACATCACACCAAAACTCCCACTGTTGCGAGCTCACCTAATGTTACCCCCTACTGTGCATCTGCCAAACGCACCTATGTTCTCGATCCAACCCCAGTCTGTGGCTTCCAGGCTTCTCAGGTAAACCCCATCCGAGCCCTATGGCTGTACCCAGCTGCTCAGCACCCCTACCCATTTCTCTCCTGCTACCCACCATTCCCTAGTTCTTACCTCATGACTCAACCCCAGAATCTTTCCGTGGGTTCGTCTGCACCATAAACTCCAGAGAGCGGGGCTGGAGGATCGACTCTCAACAGACAAAACTTGACAGAGACCTAAGTTGAATATTGAGGTGTGGTTTAAAAACCTGGAAGACCATCAGGAGCCCTCATAAAAATGAAAACTGATCGGCGAAGTACCATCCTGACCTCTGACAGAGCTCAGGTTAAGTACGATTATTATTATTATTATTATTATTATTATTATTATTATTATTATTATTATTATTATTATTATTATTATTATTATTATTATTATTATTATTATTATTATTATTATTATTATTATTATTATTATTATTATTATTATTATTATTATTATTATTATTATTATTATTATTATTATTATTATTATTATTATTATTATTATTATTATTATTATTATTACTATAGTAGGGGAATGGAAAGAAATATAGGAAGAGAGAAAGAAGCTTGTGCACTGTAAAAGGGCTAAGTACATCTGGTCTCAGGAAGGAGATTGATGTCCCTCAAGCTGATGTGATGTAAGCAGGATCTGTAGATAATTAAATGCCTGAGGTGCATCCTAACCAAGCTGGTAGAGGAGCATGTGAGTACAAGGTCTGGGACCCACATGTAAAATTTGCAGGGAAGTGTTGCTTGTGGGGAGGACTGTTGTGCGTAATGAGGACCCCTGAGAGGGAAGAACCACTCAGGTCCCTCAGGTCACCTCAATACTCTGGAGACAGACCCCCTCCAATATACCTTGGTCTTCCTAGAAAAATACTGCCGCCTATTATTAATCCACGAGAGATGCAGAGATGTGGCCAGGACCAGCCAAGGGAGTTCCAGGAATTGGTTTTGCCTGGAGTGATGGAGAAGCAGGTTTGGTAAGGGGAATATATAATGGATTCTGAGGGAGGGATATTAATAAAACTTGTTGATGAGGAAGAGTAGTCAATCAGATTTCGTGTCATCAACTTCTCACCCCCCCCCCCACCAATCCTATTCTACCGTTCTACTTCCGCCTTGTAGTAGCCACTTGGGTAGACAGTTGGTGGAGCTGGAGTGGATGAAGAATGGTCTTGGTGCTTGAGGAGCCGTGATTTTCCCAAATACAGCATATGAGACGTTTTTACAAAGTAGAAGTGATGCAAGGAGGGAAGAGTATATGGAGAGAAAAAGAGAGGTTAAGAGAGTGGTGAAGCAATGTAAAAAGAGAGCAAATGAGAGAGTGGGTGAGATGTTATCAATAAATTTTGTTGAAAATTACTGGGTTTTCGAAGAGAGGAATCCGCAAGAGGTTCCTAAATGCCACACAATAAGATATGACACTATTTAGAAAGCGCAAGAGTCATCCAGTAGGTCAGGGTAACCCATCCTTTAGCAAGAGCTTCATACAAATCCAGAGGTAAGACTACAAGAAGACTGCAATGTAGCACAAGAGCTCTATATCCTCCTATGTCTATCTCTTTAAAGTCCTTCCGACTCTACGTAACAGAAAACAGAGCTTTCCACTGAGATCATTAACCTGCCCATTGTCCTGCCCATCGCCACCCAGTGAAGCTTGAGGAAGTATGAAGACGACCCCTAGGGAGTAAAGATGGCCAAGAGAGAGTTTCCAGAGTTTTAAACTCTTGTAGAGGCGACAGTGCTTGGAATTACAGATTCTTATAGTAAGAGTGGAGAGGGAGAGAGTGTTCTCTCTCACTCTCTTTTTTTTTTTTTTTTTTTTTTTTTTTACACAGGGTTTGACAAGGTTAAGGATCCCTAGCTTTATTGACAGCTATATTACAGGTTAAGGATTCCTAACTTTATTGGCAAGCTAAGAGCTGTTACCTACATCAGCTCATTTGAAAGCATTTTTATTGTTATGAGACATACAAGTAGGGAACAGGATGAAGTTGGAGCCATCTGTGGGCCAGCGTTTTCATTTGATCAACTGACTTTATCTCGTTGACATCATTATGCTGTACGAATGTGTTCCATACATGTGTTCCATCTCTCTCTCTCTCTCTCTCTCTCTCTCTCTCTCTCTCTCTCTCTCTCTCTCTCTCTCTCTCTCTCTCTCTCTCTCTCTGTTTTTTTTTTTTTTTTTTTTTTTTTTTTTACACAGGGTTTGACAAGGTTAAGGATCCCTAGCTTTATTGACAGCTATATTACAGGTTAAGGATTCCTAATTTTATTGGCAAGCTAAGAGCTGTTACCTACATCAGCTCATTTGAAAGCATTTTTATTTTTATGAGACATACAAGTATGGGACAGGATGAAGTTGGAGCCATCTGTGGGCCAGCATTTTCATTTGATCAACTGACTTTATCTCGTTGACATCATTATGCTGTACGAATGTGTTTCATACTCGAGTCATCCTGGGTATGTATGATCTCAGATGGAGTGATGTTCTGGAGAAGGGTACAGCCAGAGTGAAGTTGCTGCTTTCTGCCCAGTGTGAAATTACTCGAGTATTGAGACCAGGAGAGACGAAGAATTACGTACCTTATTGGATATTGTTGGTTCACTGGAGCAAAGTATTGGCTGTAATTTTCGTGGAACTTCAGTTATCTGAGGTGGAACTCACAATGAATGCTTATGGTAAAAGCATCATTTGGATACTGTATAATAATGTGTGCTGGAGATGGAGATGTTCATAGAGGTTTAAGGTTGTTTGACTTATTCTACTTTGTGATGCAATACTTGATAGATTTAAGGGTTAGAATAAAATGTTCAGAGAACTAGGACAGTCTTAGACTGTCCTAGTTATTTTAAAAAAGGAAAAAACGGGAGATGTTCTATACATAGTAACGTTTCACACTGCATTCTCAAGTTTTGGGTTGTAAACAAAATTATATTTCAACTACTCACCTGCAGCACCTGTGTCTATATGTTAATCTCTGGGTAAAATGTCTTGCCGATGTTAATGTGATGAAGTTCGTTTAGGCGTAGTGGTGACCACTAAACCTAAACGATGGTAATCTTTGTTTTTCAAAACGTGTGTATTCAATAGTTTAGGTAACAATGACCCCTGTCTTTTATTGCAGCATCTGTCACTTTCCCTAAAATCTGTATGAATGTGCGATTGTGCGGATGTGTGGTTGTCTGCATGTGAGTGGTGTAGTTACTACTAAATGTACTTTTTTCAATGATAATCGTTTGGGTCAGGTACACTGATCGGGTAGGTTCACCTGTTGTGACGACACAGGAGTCGCTTGCCTGGACTGTCGCCTCGGGGGAATGCCAGGTTGATAACAGTGTTTTGACCAGACTCCTCCTACGTGGCGCTGTGTTTTAAATATGTGTGTTTTTGAGAACTGTTGCTGAGATACAGATGAATGGGCGGAATGTGTGGAAATTATTCTATCCCCGGTAATGTGTATATTGTAATCCATTGTTTTAGAGCTGTAACTTATGGTTGTAGACTTGTAATTTATGGTTGTAGAGTCATAATTTATGGTTATAGATTCGTAATTTATTGTTGTAGATTTGTAATTTTGGTTATAGAATGTTAATTCATGGTTGTAGAATTGCAATTTAAAGTTGTAATTTATGATTTTAGAGTTGTAATTTATGTTGGTATAGGGAGGGAATTGAGAAATACTTAGCCTGTAATATATATAACTCGAATATACCATATAACAACGTATATAAGTAGTAACGTCACTTGTGTGTCTGTATAGCATATAATACGTCTTACCACGAGATTACACTTGTGTGTTTTAACAGTAATCATGCACTTGTTTAATGTTAAATTTCCCCCACTGGTGTAGGAGTAAGGTGTCCCCTTCAACTGCACTCCCATTCATGAGTGGACTGACGACTCCACCCGCTGCTCGTTTTGGAACTTCTTTGATGGATACTCACCGCGGTATCTCCGCTAAAGACATTTTCGACGGGAGGTGACCACAGACTCGCCTCAAGGCAGAGGGTCGGGGGTGTGACCTTGACCAAAAGTCTGGTTCACCTCGTTATTTGAACATTATGTGCTTCTGTTTATCAGTGTGTATATGTAGTATTGTTGCTTCTTTTATTCAATGTATATACATAGTAATTATATAAAGTTGCAATGTGTGTATACCTCGCAAAATGTTAATAAAAGATTGTAATGTTATTCTTGTGTATGCCTTTGTTTAAACATATCTGGAAAAGTTTGCTTACCAAAAACAGTGGTCAGTGGTCAGGTTATGCGTCTTATAATCTTAATACCTCTAAAATGGGACCCGGGAGCTGTACCGCAGGAAATTTTATATCTATTACGACTTGTACCACGGAAATGGCCTTGTACCTCCAAATACTTGTTTAGTACACCTTATAAATTTAATACCTTTAAAAATGGGGGGTACCAGGAGCTGGAGTTTATTTACCACCAGGTGGTCAGGTTACCTGCTCAGTAATGTTTACCCTCGGAGGACTCAGGAGAAACACCTCTGATATACTAAGGATCTATGGATATACCTTTGATACATTGACGATCAAATGAGAGTCCTCCTGAAACTCTAGGGGACCTGTACGTACATTTTCATTTACATGTTTACCAAAAAACACTAAATATATTTCAGTAACATTCTTTGATCCTGAAAAAAATCTAATTTTCACATTTACAAATGTAAATCGGGAAACTAAAAACTTATTCCAAGGAAGGATGATACGAGGAAATGGAGTTAAACTCTTGGGGAAACGAAATTCCACAGCTTGAGGGTGCTTCTCATAGCGGGAGAGGCCGAAATTTCATCAGAGGAACTGGAGCTCCTCAAAGCGGGACTATACACACTGCTGTATATATAATATATATAATAAGATCACAGTAAACAGGTGATAATACAATATATGGAACAACCACTGTGAAAAAATGGTGAAATTCCAAACGCATTCGTGACTTCTCAATTTATCAAAGTACTATAATCAAGGAACTACTGATAGTTCCTTGATATTGCGAGAAGTCACGAAAGTGCCCGAAGGAGACTCGAACCTACGAACCTTGGAACAAGGTACGCAGTGCTTTACCATCCGTACCACACCGGACCAATACCTTGGCGCCCATCTCATGCTAGACCTGAGACATTTGGTGGGGTTTAAAGATAGGCCCAGGCTTTCTCCCATGTCTTTAATTTTTCTGATGTCCTCTAGGAGAGATTCTGTAGTGCCAGCTAGGGTACAATCATCCAAGGACCAGATATTGGGCTCACTGGAGAGTTCTTCTGTGACTTCGTTGATGAGCAAACAGAATAGAAAGGGGGTGAGAGGGTCCCCCTGTTGCACACCCTCATATGAGTCAATTTCATGGTCCCCAAACAACAGTTTAGAAGTCACATTATAACACGATTCTATGAAGGGATAGAGGGAAGGGAAGTTTCTATAAACTGCTTGGAGAGCAGCATCCCTTCTGACTGAGTTGAAAGCGTTGGCAGACTCCAATTTGATCAAGGCTTCTTCATCTGACATGTTGTTGATATATACTCGTGCTGAGTGGGCAGCTGCTTCACAGCCCTGTTGAACGCCGAAACCGAGCTGAGTTGGTTTCAGCATTGCAGCAGCCTCTTGACTTACCCTTCTTACTGCAGCCTTGGCGACTAGGCGCCGAAGGGTGTTACCCACTGCAATGGGCCTGATTCCGCCATCCTTTTTCCGGAGGGCACACAATGAGGCACCAAAGAAAAGGGGTCTGATGGCCTCAGGGACACTGCCAGCCAGGCACAGGTTGGAAAATTTGGCGAGTTCAGACAGCAGCCTCTCTGAAACATCGCCAAGTGCTGGATTGAGTATTTGTTTTAAGTGCTGAGGCCTTAAACCGGTGAAACATCCTGCTGAGCCCTGTGGAAATGACATAGCAGCTTTATACACATCAGCATCCTGTAAGGTTAGATGTTCTTTGCCTGCTGCAATGTCAGGGAGGTCAATGTTGGTACTGGGAGCCCTGGGTGGATGTTTGTCCTTCAGAGCTTGTGCCGTACTGACGTCCTTGGGAGCAATGGTATCTTCACTGGTTATGAGCCTCAGAGCTCCAATAGCATTACCCTCTTCTATTTTTTTTTTGCTAATTTGGGTTCTGATTTTTGAGGCGTCCGGTGTCCTGTTGTTGGCATTTGCCCGGTGGGTGTGTGTCACCCTAGGGGGGAGACGGACGAGGTTGTCATCCCTTGGGAATGCATTTATTGCCCTAATAACATGTGTTGCTAGTGACCTGTCCCTCCTTGGAGGGACAGCCAAACAGGTATTGCCAAAAAGCAGCAAGTTGTGCCAGGATCTGTTGTTTGAAGGAACATCGTTGACTTTCTTCAGAAAGTCAGCGAATTTGCTAGCAGCTTGAGGGCGAGCTGCTTTGTGGATGTGTGTCAGTGCTGTCTGCTGGGAGGGGCTGTTGGTTGTTCCCATTCGGAGCTCTCCTGGAACCTAGACATCCATTGTGTGCACGGATGTGTGTGTGTGTATATATATATATATATATATATATATATATATATATATATATATATATATATATATATATATATATATATATATATATATATATATATATATATATATATATATATATATATATATATATATATATATATATATATATATATATATATATATATATATATGTATATATTGATTTGAATAAACATACAATTCGCTCGCAGAATTTATATTTACTAATGCTATTAATCAAAATATTAGCTCCCATAGCATTCAGAAAACATATATTTTGATTTAGCTTCCAGCCTGGTTAGTTTACTGGATGGTTTACAACTTTTCGCTTATTTTTATTTCTTCATTTACCACCAACTCTGAGATTACTCACTAATCCATACTCGTACAAGTGTACTGATACTGCTATTTCAATTCGCCTCAGAGCAATAGAATTTATAAACCGAAGGTAAATCGTAATGGACGACTGTCTATGACTAGATAGATGAATAGACTGTGACTCGAACCTTGGTCTATGCAAGTGGCAGGTCCAGCACTGCACCTTTCAACTTGTTACAGAATTACTGGTGATAAAATCCTTCTATTTGTGTCCTCTGCGGTTGACTGGGCCACTGACCACCGCTCGAATCCCCGTCCATTCTTCTGTTTACTTATAGACAGTAGTCCACTATAACTTACCATGGTTTTAAAAAGTATTTGGTGGTGATGGGTAGGTGAACAGATGAACCGGGAAAGTTTCTGGCAGGATGAAGTTGAGCTACTGAAGTGTCAGTAAGCCTAGTGCTGCCACCATTCCTTCCCCTAGGCTTCTAAATTCAATGATTTTAAAGGAAGCGCCTTGACGTGGATGTATAAGCAGCCACCAATTGTGAGCCCATCGTCTCTTTCAACACCCCCACAACCAACTGTGACCCCACCATATCTTTCAACACCCCCACAACCAACTGCGACCCCACCATATCTTTCAACACCCCCACAACCAACTGCGACCCCACCATATCTTTCAACACCCCCACAACCAACTGTGACCCCACCATATCTTTCAACACCCCCCACAACCAACTGTGACCCCACCATATCTTTCAACACCCCCACAACCAACTGTGACCCCACCATATCTTTCAACACCCCACAACCAACTGTGACCCCACCATATCTTTCAACACCCCACAACCAACTGTGACCCCACCATATCTTTCAACACCCCCCACAACCAACTGTGACCCCACCATATCTTTCAACACCCCCACAACTTTCATGATACATTAAAAGCAGCGTTCATTGGCCTCCACTCCAGAACTACAGATATTAAAACCAGCAAATAAATTACCCCTAAATTTCATCAATTTAACGACATTTGTCTTTGCAAACGTACAAGGTCTAAAGACGTCAACAAACAACAAAATTCCATACATCAAGGGATTGTTCCGAAGTCAAATGCAATATTTGCAGCTTTCACAGAGACCAACATAAAGGATCATTTTAACAATGAAATATGGATCCCAGCTTATAACCTATTCAGATGTGACAGACTAAACAGGCAACAAGAGTGAGTTGCCTTGTACGTAACAGAGTCGCTCATTTGCTCCGAACTACTAAACACCTAAAATGAAGCAGTTGAAGTTTTGGCAGTAAAGACTAAAAACCAAAAACCTTGCCATTGTGGGAGTATACAAGCCTCAGGATGCAACACCTTGCTACTGGGAGAATTCAACCAGACACCTAAAATGGAGGAGTACAGCAAATACACTAATTGCTCCCTTCAAGACAGGCGAAATTGCTGACCAGGAGAGTGTATAAAGAACTTTCATGGCACACATAAGCGTGATAATGCACCTGAATTATTGGGAGAGAGAGAGAGATACATTATAATATACACTTGAAAAATCCTAGAAGGATTAGTACCAAACTTGCACACGAAAATCACTCCCTTTGAAAGCAAAAGACTCGGCAGGGGATGCAACACTTCCCCAATGAAAAGCAGGGGCGCCACGAGTACACTGAGAGACAACACAGTAAGTGTCAGGGGCCCAAGACTGTTCAACTGCCTCCCAGCATACATAAGGAGGATTACCAATAGACCCCTGACTGTCTTCAAGAAGGCACTGGACGGACACCTAAAGTCAATACTTGACCAGCCGGGCTGTGGTTAGTAAGTCAGCTTGTGTGCGTCCAGCAGTAACAGCCTGGTTGATCAGACCCTAATCCACCATTAGGCCTGGTCTCAGACCGAGCCGCGGGGGCGTTGACCCCCGAAACCCTCTCCAGGTAAACTCCAGGTAAACATAATAACCCTCTGAATGGTTTATCAGAAGCCTTAACAATGTAGAAATAACAGCAGTAACAGTGGTAGTAACAGAAGCAGTAACAGTGGTAGTAACAGAAGCAGTAACAGTGGTAGT